>NC_049907.1:25273769-25573769 GCF_001411555.2 Juglans regia
ATTCCTTCCATAGATTGATATAAGATCATATTAACATAATCAAGCAAGCAATCAAGAAATAGTAGCCAAAACAAACATAGTAATGAAAAGATTTATACAATCACATACAAGTGCTAACCAAGAGTAGGTTGAGTGTATACTTACAAAATCCTCGTAAAGAAACACTAGCAAGCTGTAAATCTGAATACACCATATTAAAAAGAGCATCTAAAACCCTAACTCACGTTCTTGAGTGCGTGTGTATGTTTCTAGGGCATCACTTGGTCTTAAACCATTCGGCTTCTAGGGTTATGATGTTAAAACCCTATTCATTTCACACATAAGGTAGAACAAAACCTAAGATAGCCAAGAATATATGTGATGATCGAAACATGGAGGATAAATTCCCCCTTCACTATTTGGTCTCAAGGGTTTCTCTTAGATACCCTAGGTTATTTTCCAAGAAAATAATAGAAAGTGTGTGTTCTATCATTTCTGAAAGTCTAATGAGATTTGAATCTCATTTTCGGATTGAGAAAAGATTTGTGTATGTGAGCAAGACTTAGGAAAATCGAATCTTACCTTGCAAATCCTTGGATAGTGCCGAAATCCTTTGCTTGCAAGGATCTTTCACGTTTGGTTGGTGAGAAAACACAAGAAAAATGAGAGAGCTTTCAGAGGAACTTGAGAGAATTGTGTGGAGAGAGTGGAAACCCATGCAAGAGTCCGAAAAATGGCAAGGGAAAAGTCTCCTAGGTGTGTACCCTTCTCTTTATATAGTGACCCGTCACTTCCCTCCTTCTTTGAATCAAAACCTTTGCATGTGAGACAAATGGCAAGGTTCCTTCTTCTTCCTCTTTCAAAACCGAAAACCTCTTAGAGTTCCCCACTTAGATTGCATTGGGAAGGGGCAAATCTTGGAGGTGGCGTGTGGGCTTCCCCCTTGGCCGAAAATCACATTTCCCTCTTATGCCCTTCCTTTCCTTTAACAAGTCAATATCTTCTCAAGGGGTAACTTGGTAAAACTGTGCATGACCTTTCCTATTCCCAACAAAAGACTCTTGGCATGGAGGACAAGTGGCAGGGGAGTGTGCCATAGCCCTAGCCGTCCCTCTCACTTTCCATTCCCAAGGTGTTGCTTCATCTTCCCAAAGTTCATTCCTTCACATTTCATTGGTCCAAAATACACTAAGTGACAAGTGGCAAGCAAATGGAATACTTAGGGGTATGCTTGCCGAAAATCCTTGGGGCAAACTTGTCCTTGATAAAAAGTCTGATCCAAAAATCTTCTAGAATCTTGGTGCATGTTTGACACAGGGCAAAACCTAACAAAATTTGAAATCCCAAAGGCCTCCCTTTAGTTTCCTATGCAAAGCTTCCAGAAAGATACCATTTCACTTCCCTAGGCTACCCTTTCCAAGAAACCTACCTTGGAACTTGAATTCTGGACAAAAAGCAATGGGTTGGGTGTGTAAGCCCGTCTGGGTGCTTTCCTACACCTCTTTTCCCCCTTAGCCCACTTTCAATACTAGGTTCAAAGCAAAATATTCTTGGTTCACATAACACTTAGCAAATTTAGAATTGGATCATGGGTCTAATCCTTTGGACCTAAATTCCCAATAAGGCCGAAATCCTAAAGTAAACTGGTGCCGCTCTTCTCTTAGGCTTAAGTTACTACATCAAAGGCTTCTAAAGCTCCTAAAATACCATGGCAACCTAGAACAATTCTAAGGGTCAAGCCTAGACGAAACTCGGGCCATCACAAAGTTACTACAAAGGGATGTGGCTTTTGAGCTCAATGAGGCATGTAAAAATGTGTTTGATAAATTGAAGGAACTGTTGACTTCTACCCCAGTCATCCAGCCCCTTGACTAGAACATTCCTTTCGAGATAATGTGCGACGCAAGTGATTATGCAGTAGGCACTGTTTTGGATCAGAGACTTGAAAAAGTGTCTCATGCCATTTATTATGCTTCAAGGACTTTGAATGATGTCCAGAGAAATTACTCTACTACTAAAAAAGAACTTTTAGCTGTTGTTTTTGCTTTAGTAAAGTTTCGATCTTATTTGCTTGGTACTAAAATCATTGTTTACTTTGATCACGCAGCTCTTCGTTATTTGATGACGAAGAAAGAGGCAAAACCAAGATTAATAAGATGGATACTTCTCTTGAGTGAATTTGATTTGGAGATCAAAGACAAAAGAGGCACAAAAAATCATGTCGCAGATTATGTGAGTCGTTTAGTTCATGTGGAGGATGAACTTCGTCTGCAGGAAACGTTCCCTGACGAGCAATTGTTCTCCGCAAGTGTGACATTACCTTGGCATGCGAATATTGTAAATTATTTGGTTACTACTATGTTACCTCCTGGTTTGTCTATGGCTCTAAGAGATAAGCTCGGTGTCCTCAATTGGTTGACCTTATTCAAGAAAATGAATACAATCCGCAAACATATCCGAAATCTCAAAAGGTACAAACCGACTTGCGCGTTCTTCCGTTGTGCGACTTGATTCTGCTTCTGGATCAAAATTATGCAGATTTCTTCTTTCTGATTCCTTCAAGCTACTCCACGGCTGCCGTTCGTCATGTGGTAATGCTCTTCGAAAGCGAAGTCTTCCTCGACAGTCTGCATCCATCACATGAGTGCGATCATGGTCGAATATTTCCACTGTCTTGCTTGCTTTGCCAACGCCTGCTGTTTTCTTCTAAGGTGCTCACTAATACGACGTTTCAACCGTGCCATTGAGGAAACAGACATACGTGGGGTCCTTCTAGTTCATGTCATTCCCTATTTCAAGGGTTTGATAATGGTACACATGATTACCATACTTAAACTAGCAAGCATGAAACATACAATTTCTCATAGATAACACATTCGCGACATACATAAACATCCAATACATCCATATCACACAATTCATACATACATCAAAGGTTTTTAAGCTACAAACAAATGAGGATATTCGCTTCTCAATGTATCCTCCTGTTCCCAAGTTGCTTCTTCGAATTCTGGGTTGTTCCAGAGCACTTTCACTAGAGGTATCTTCCGATTCCTTAACTCCTGTTCCTTACGATCCATGATCTGTACTGGCCAATAAAATGTGATAATATAAGTGCTATAAATCTTTCAAAGAACCCAATACAACATTCTAGAACTAAGCATATTGAGATTAGATATCATTTTCTTCGAGATCATGTGCAGAAGGGCGATATTGTACTAGAATTCACAAGCACACACGATCAATTAGTAGACATTTTCACAAAACCTCTGCCAGAAGATAGACTATTGTTCGCATAAAAATATATTTACAAGTGCACAGAATCGTAACAAGTAGTAAAGTGTTTTAAAGAAAATGGTTATTGAACCTACAAGGAATAATTATGCTATTGAGTATTGAAATTGACTAAATTAATTACTATTTGGAAAACTGAAATTTGAAGAATGGTTTATCTAAATTAAACTGAAGAAAAGAACATTAAAATTAAGATTTTAAAAATAATAAGAATAGATCTAGAGCATTTGACTTCACCTAGCAAATCCCACACAATTTATTCTTTCTTGTTATAGAATTCCAATTATCCCAAGTTGATGATAAAAATCCCTTAACTATTCAATATTTTATTTCAAAAAATACCAAAAATATCTCCAACTAATAACTCCATAACCCTATGTGAATTTAACTAATTGGAGACTCATTAAGTTATTTGGATTTTTCTTGAAAATCACACTAGTTGCGGTAAAACATCTCTGCTTTTGCTCAACTAATGGTGTTTAATCCTAGAGATTTAATCACAAATCACCTATAACACCCCGCTTAATTAACTCTTGATTAACCCTTAAGTACTTTAGATTAGGCTTTTAATTTTGGGTTAATCACTTTCATTAAGATTGATAGTGGGATTAGCATTAATGTTAGTACTTAGTGTTAATGAGCTAAGGATTAGAGAGGCAAGCCCATTAGTAATTTTGGTGAGGCTTGTTAGGACCCAAGTGCATTCATGGGCCTAGCCCAAGACAACCTTGAACCAAGCCCTTAGGAAATCAAGACTAGTCTTGACCCAAGCATAGGAAGGCATAAGGCCTTTGGTGTAGATTGGACCCTTGGCCCTTTTCCAGCTCATTAGACCCAAAGCCATGTTTGGACTCTTTTTACCATTCAAAGACCAAAGTCCCAATACCCCATACCGTTGGTTTCCTTAAGCCTAAATTACACTCAAAGTACCCAAATTAAGTTTTGAAAATTGGCTAAGGCCATTAACCATCATACTTGAGGTTAGTGCACTTTAACCTATTCTTTGAAGCTTAGTCATGCTTAATCTTTTCTTAAACTTTTTCATTAAGATTTTCTTGAATTAATACTCCCTTAAACCATGATTAGACCATGTTAATACCCTAGCTAAACCATTCCACATGTCATTAAGAAAAATTACATAACAAGCCCAAACCATGCTTCAATCGGTTTTGTGCATTGCCCTTTGTAATGCTTGGATTGTTTTGCCCTTGGGCCCAACATTTTTTGTGGTTTGTCCTCAAGGTTAATATGATCCTTAAACACCTTATGAGACTCTCCCAAACTCAGTTTGAGTCTTGGACGAAATTGGTTGCATCAACCAACTCAAAGAACCAAACCAGGTGCACCTTGGTTTAGTTTGTGTAGGAATCATTTGGATTGAATTTGAACCAGCCTCCTGCTATGGTTTGCACCACCACCCCATGCTACCTCCTTCTCCACCCAATCACCAAGAAGTCCCATGGCCATCATGAAGGATTTTGACTCATTTTTGTAGCCCAAAAGATCCAAAACCGAACTGATTTTCTGCCACCACAAAACCACATTCATCCACCTGTTTTCAAGGGTGGTTTGAGGGATCTTCTGCCATCCAAATGATGCCCCACGACCTGGAGTCATCTACAGGACCCTTGAAGCTACTGTGTTGAGGATATGATAGTGGTTTAGGGCACTATTTCATTCTACACAAGTGACCTAAGCTCATGCAAGCAAATCTGGAAATTTTCCAGATTTGAGCACCTCCCACTTCACCCAATCACCAAGCACCCAAGCCAACATCCCTCATCCCTTGGCCACCAATAAATACTTCCCTCCCCTTCTCATTTCACCCAAACCACAGCTCTAAGCATCATCTTGAGCCTTGAGAGCATTTCCCCCTCTTAGAGATCAAAAGAGTGCAAACCGAGTGAGTTTTGGTGAGTTCTTGAGTGTTCATGTGTAAGGCAGTCTAGAGTGCTTGGAAGGCCACGAGATTTGTAATTATTCTTCCTTTTGATCTTAGCTAGCATGTCATGCTTTGTTTCCAAGTGTTGGTATGAAATTTGGTTGAGTTTTGAGAAGGTTATGATGCTTAATGCAAAACCGGGTCAATTAAAGGAAGGTTTGAATGATTGAATGTTTTTAACTGGAAATTTAGCTATGGCATATCCTAAGCTTGATTTGATATGATCTATCATTATCCTAACATGTAACATGATTATGGAAGGTTAAATTTGTGTTTAGAAGCATGTCATGATAGGTTTTAAATCTGTCTAGTTTTGATTATCAAGCATGAACCGGTTTTGAGCATATTGGTGATTAAGGATTTCTTTGTTTTGATTAAGTGTAGGGATGAAGTTGATTACTCAAGGATTAGACTTCATAATGGCCCTAAATATGTTAGTGATCATTAATGATTAAAGAAAATCTCATATGCATGCATTCATAGGGATCAATAGTTGAAAATATACATTGGCATCAACTAGGATGCATGCCACAGCTTGGGACTAATTGGACAAGTTCCACTTTTAATTTTGAAAATCCAAGGGCATAGATGGTTTTAGAATGCAAAAAACATGAAGTCCATGAAATTTGGTTAAATTTGGAGTTCGTTTGCAATTAGTAAAAATTTTGGGCCTAAATGGCAATTTTTGAAAGTATAGGGGTATTTTTGTAAATACCCAATTTTTTAAAGCCTTTTATTTTGAACCTATCCATAAGAGTATTAACCCTAACTTAGTATACACATGATTTACGTAGCTACGATGATAATTTTGAATTTCCCTGGAAGTTTGTAAGTTGGCCTCTAACTTACAACTTGATAAATTTCTTATGAATTATTGATAAATGTTTCATTTATTTTTCAATAATCATTTTGAGCATAAATTATCATGTTATATGACACATAGAGTGCATATTTACATAACATATGACATTTTCACTATTTTTGCATATTACATTTATAAATGTCATTTTTGTTTGAAATTTACTAGATATGCACATGTCATGAAAAATATTTTTTTTTAAAGCATAGCCTGAAAATCATTTTGTCACGACCCCAAAGCCTGGGATGGGGAACTATCTTGGTAAAACTCTGCCAACTCTGAAGTGTTTAATAATGGAGTGGTAACCCCCGGGTTGACGAAGAACAGTCAACAGGCTTCGAATGGGTTCTTTTTAAAGAACGCCGGAGCGAAGTCAATATGTTATGACTCCTAACGCTGGTGGGTGTACACGTTATGAATTTTATGATGTTATGTTATATTTACCAATGTGTTGAGAATGAGTCTATAGACAACGTACTTTCAACGTAAGTTATACTACAGTCACCGGCATGTAGTCACAGTGCATATGGAGAATTGTGACATTACCACACATTATGTTATTAATTAAGATAATGAAGTAAGTCTATGATGAAGAAAATTTATGATGAAATTTTTATGAAGAAGTTATGTCTTTCCAAAAATGATAACAAAATTACTTACTGAGTAACAACCCGTGTCTTCATATTTTTTAAAAGATGTTGAGGAATCTGGATGGGAGACATGTATACTGATTTTCTGCAGCTCATGCATTGCATATTTATCATTTTTCATAATTGATTTATCTTTATGTCAGTTAGTTGTTTAACTTACTGATATTTTGAGCAAATCTCACCCTTTTATGGGACCACTATCATTCCACTTGGAATGATAAAAGTTATGTCAGGAATCGATCAAGACGAGATTGATGGAGCACAAGATTCACATGATTGAGAAGGAGTCGAATTTGGAGAGGAAGCTAGATTTAATTTTGATGTTCATAGCCCAAGTCCTTTAAGCTTTAGATCTCATGAAGAGAATGATATGACTTTGTATATAAGTCTATGCTACTTCAGTATTTCGAACATGATGATTATCAAATGAAGTTGGGATGTTTTAGTTATGTTTGCATATTTTTCACCTTAACCTTTTATTTCCGCTACGATTATTGCATACTGCTAGTTGCATACTAGGATGCAATACATATTAACTGTAATGAATGGGAGTATGTAACCTTGTGTTGCATGTCCCGACACTCTAAGTCTCCGTTCCAACCCAAACGAGAATTGGGGGTGTCACAACGGTGGTATCAGAGCAACTCGTCTCTAGGTAAACACACATGTCCTTAGGAACCTTATGCCAGAATATATGTTTGAATCTGTAATGCCCATCCTTTTTGGTGGGACTTTTTACAAAATGATTTTAGAAAGGATGACGGGAATTACCGTTCGATTTAAAAATTTTTACTTCCATACCCAGGGTGCAAGACTCTACATTATAAAATAAAAATGTGCTTTGAGAATAAAAGAGGTTTACTGTGGAAAACATTAATCTTACAATAAAATGCCTCTCATGCAATTAAAACTCTCATGCCTAGACTTCCGTGCTCTTTCCCATGGGCCGTGACCTTCCTGATGTGTACTTCTCATTCAGTTCCTGTGGGGGGAGGGACATGCATAAAAACTAAAATGAGTCGATGACTCGTAAGCATTACTTCATGCAGTTAAAATATAATAACATAGCTTTTCATTCATGCATTCATTATTCCATACATACTATATGTACATGCGTACATGCATACGTGCATTCATTTGAAAACATCACTGGGCAGAATTTTTCTTGAGAATGGATTTTCTTTTCGTAAAACTTGTCCTCCGCCAGTGCCTTTGTTTCTTAAAGAATGCGATGCATTCATACATTCATACATTCTTTCTTATCAGTTTCATTGGTCGATACACACTGTTACGCCCTGTGTGTTGGGGTTAGTGGTCTCTTGGACTCGGACTTCGCCCGTGGCCACGGGTTGGGAATCCCTTCGCAGTCAAGGGTAGCACTGGGTGCACTACTAGTACTACTTACCCGACATTGCAATCTGCCAAGTCCTTTGGTACCCTTTTCATTCATTCATATGGTCGTTACGTATTTTCATCCATTAAACGTTCAGTCCTTTCTTTCAGTTCAGTCCTTTCAGTTCATTTTAGCTCTATCTTTTCAGTTCATTCATGAAAAAACATCAATTAAAACCATGAGCTTAAACATCATCTTTCAAGGCATTCGTAAAACATCAGGTCGTGGCATCTATAAAGCATTGGTTCATAGGGACGTTTAAAACATTTTCTTCGCGTCGTTTAAAGCATCAGTTAAAGCTCGAGGCATAAGCCTCAACATTTCTTTTCTTGGAAAAATACATACAATAGATACTGCATACAATCATTCATTCACATGCGTACAATTAATACTTTGGTTGCTTAGAAAGGGGCTACCAAGGAGGGGCCGCTACATACTTATACCTTTGAACACTGAGCCTACTTTCGTAAAACATATTTCATGTCATTTCATAAGACATCGTAAAGGAAAAGCATTTCGTTTTCATTTCGTATATTTTAGAAAACTCTAGAAGAGTATGAACGTAATACTTATCTGGACTCCATGCTACTTTCATGTCATGCAGTCCATTCATGTGCGTGTCAGATGTCAACCTACATGCATACACATAACTTTGACATCATTCTCTATCTAATGCATAAGCAATTTAAACTAGAAATAGAGCTACACTTCACTTGAAACACTCACCTTCTATCCCGTGCTCTTACGTGCCCTTTACTACGCTAAAACCTTCAGGATCTTCTTACGATCACTACATCTTCCAACTCAAGGTCTTGCCTCATGATTCACCTTATGGTTAAGACACTAAGACCTTCATCTTACTCTTCCTATTGACCACATTCCAACACATGATTCTGACCAACGAAATCACGCATCCCAATCCTAGACAATACACCTGTCATTGCCTCCATGCATCTTAGCTCACTATATCCTCATTCCCATCCATACATGCCACATGGCGCTAAGCCAACTCTGAGGCTTAAGCACTGCGTAACCATGCTTAGGACAGATTACCCATTACATATGGTGAATCCATCCGGTACATGTGTCTCACCAGATTACACTTGTACCTTACCCCTTTATCACCTAAGATCAACATATAACACGTTGATCACATGCTCGTAGAGACAAACGCCATACTCCGATACCAACCTTCTCTTAATCCGGCTAGCATGACTCTTCATGCTGCCCGTCCCTCTTTGACAGTTCATCCCAACACTTAACACGACAAGATTCCGTTCACAACTACGCCTTACGTCACGTTATATAGCTCAAGACTACTCCCAAGCTACACCATGACCGTGTCACGTCACTTGACATCCCGCTACGTCATTCCTACGCCAACTCCTAACTCATCACGAGTACGGTCCCTCATGTACTCCGGTCACATCGTGACATCTCGTCACGTTCCTGCTATGCCATTCTTACACTAACTCTTCACCCATCACAAGCACGACTGCTAGTAACCATGTCACTTCGTGACATTTCCCAGTCATGTTTCCGCTGAGCACTCTTATACTTGTTCTGTCACTTCGCACATACTCCCAGCCATAAGTCAAACACGGTGACACTTGTCACCTCAGACTATAGGCCACATCTTAACTACCTTGGGACACTGTTCCACAGTTCCCGACACTACTCATCACGCTCTACACCCATCAACTACACAACTATCATTATCTCTGTGACATGCCACACGGTGTATCCCTGTACCTCATGGAGCACACTCCATGTGTACTCCCTTCACACACACTACGACCCATCACCACTACGGCATACGCACCATATGGTGCATCACTTCATCACATGGAGTACACTCCACGTAAAGCCACACAGTGTTACGCCTCACAGAGTACATGTAACAGCCCGCTAGAAATTCATTGGTGGAATTTTTATTTACATTAGGAATCTCATAAAAACCCAATAAGTTTTTACGAATCGACCAATCGCGTAGGTTTTAGTCTGTCAACATAGTCAGTGTTATCTCACTCAATATGGTGTTAGAAATATGAGTTTTATTTATTTGAGGTGGTTGAAGTGTCAGAATGCATTATGGTATAAGCCATTAGACTCGGTGGATTATTTAGGATTTTATGGTGCAATAGTCTATTTTCATAATTCCAGACGAAACGTCTATTGGAAATTGTGAAATTATTTTTAGGGGCACTTCGAGGTTGAATTTTGGTAAAAGATTTTCACTGTAAGTTAATATGAATATTTAGGAATTTTTAGTGCTAAGTTTATAATTCACTTTTTCGAAGTGAATAGTAGCTTCGGTAAACACACCAATTGCAGTGTTTCAAAATCTCAGTGTGAAATGTCCAAATTAGATTAGAGAAATTTTATTTGGACACTTGGCAAGATCTTAGCCACACTTAGTGAATAATATTAGACACTTGGCACCATGAGGAGCGTTTGATGGATTTGAAGGGATCAAGCTGTGAAATCATGCCACTTAAGCAAAACTTTGTTTCATCTGATCAACCAAATTGTGTCAGACCAAAGAGGTTTTCAATCCTAGTGAAACCCTAAATGGTGATAATCCAATTGAAAACCCAAAAGCATTGTTGAAATCGAAACCCTAAACGGTTTCCCCAAAACCCTAAAGTTGGCCTCTAAACATTTTCTAATCCGATTTCTAGCATCGTGTTTAATCACTTGATTAAATCACTTCCACATGCTATTAATCCTTCAAATTTTTGTTATAACATCATTATCCAACCTTGTTAACCTTGAAAAATTGATTGGACCAAGTGATTTTGGATTTGGGCTTGATAGCAACCCAAACCCTCTTTAAACCCCAAAATTTAGACCCATTCGGTTTAGGCCAATTAAGGCCCACGAATTTGGTCACCATATGATTGCTTCATGGCTAAGTTTTGTACCCCCACTTGACTGGCCAGATTTTTACAAGAAGGGCCTAGAAGGTTCTTGAAATACATAGCAAAAGGGCCACCTCACTCATTCACTCTTACACTCCACCTTAAGAAAAGATCTTGGATTGATTTTTATGAGAAGAAAAGGCCAACACTCAACCTTCCCTTCAGTCCTATCACTTTCCATAACCTATGTAAGAGGCTCTCCAGTCCACTTCCCACGAAAAGCAACTCTCCTTTACACTTTTCGGTCATAGAACACAAAAGATACTCTCGGACAGTTTTTAGTACCTCTTTTGAACGCCTGTTTCGAAGCTTTTGTAGGTGTTTTCTCGCAAAGTTTCCTTCATGAAAGTTGTTTATTTTGGCGTCTAGTTTACGTGGATATCTTATTTGTTCCATTTGGAGATCATTTTCTTGGTCAAAAGTTGTTTAGAGCCCAGAAAGGTCATTCTGGGCGATAAACTGGAGAGTGTGTTATATTTTGGAGTTTTTGACCAAGCTAATGAATAGATCATGGTCCGAAATTTTTATGGAGTACTGTTAACATGTGTATATGATTATTGGTTGAGGATTTGTTGCATGATTAAAAGTTTTGGTGAAATATTGTTTTAGGTCTAGAAACTTAGAAACTGGAAGAGGAAAAACAGTTTCTGTTTTGAAAAAGTTTAAATCTTTTATGGTTTAATCTTACTCCAATGGCTTTGATATTTTATTGGAAGATCCTAAGCATCTTATATACATGTTAGAATGTTATTTTGAAGATATTTGATGTTAGTTTCGAAGATATGAAATTTTATGCAAAGAGGTATTCAGTTAGGCCAAAGTGATGAAGTTCTTGGCTAAATTTATGTTTTGATTGATGTTTAACCATGTGATCTTGAGTTTGATGCTTGGATCTGTTTTAGAACATCTTTTTAAACCATGTGATGTTTGGGTTTGAAGATCACATCTTTATAAGTCATGGATCAAGAGGTTGATCAAAACAAGTTAGAAACAAAATTCTGTTTTGAACTTAGAAGAAAAACCAAAAAGTTCAAGTATGGTTTTAGTGATTTTGATGACTTTTGGTCATGATTCAAAACATGATTATTCTTAGGAATATGTTATGAGTATAGTAGAAGAAAAATTTTGGTTTAATCATGAGTTTTGAAATTTCAAAGAATTACAACAAAATCAAGGGAAATAGCCTTGTAAGTTTCGGACCTATAGAGTTTTAATCGTTGTGTTTAGTTTTAAATTTTTTTGAATTGATATTTGAGCTTAGGACAAAATTTACATAAGGTATGTAAATTTTGGTGATTTTTGGAGTTAGGATGCAAAATCCTTAAGTTAGGGGTAAAATGGTCATTTTCCCACATATAGAGGGTAAAATGATCATTTTACTCTAAGTTGATATTTCTCCATATTCCTAATTGTTAGTGATTAAATTCTAATTTTTAGAAATCACTACTTTCAGTTTCTCGTGATCGCACTTGAGCTCTGTCTCGAAGCGCGAAGATCGAGGTAAGTTAGCTTTTAACTTACTATCAATTTAATGTGTATGTGTGATAAGTAAGGGAACTAAAGTGTATATATGCGTGTCATCATATGTGTCATGTCAAGTCATTACATATTTATCTGTTACACAAAATTTATTTTGTCATGAATTATTCATCTATTACACTACACAAAATTTATTTTGTCATGAATTATTCATCTATTACACAAGATATTCTGTCACGTATTGCTATACATTGCAAGTATGTCATGTTAAGTTAAGTATGCCATCTGTTACATGTATTTCTTGTCACGTAATATTCAATGTCACATGTTACGCAATGTTAAGAAATGTTGTCTGTTACATGGTACGCTATGTTACGAAATGTTGCCTGTTACATGTATGCCATGTTATGAAATATTGTCTGTTATATTTATGTTTCAAAGTATGTCATGTCTGTCATCTTACGTTCATGTCACGTTACGTTACGTCAGGATTTCTATCTTTTATGTCACGTTTATGTCATGTTCATGTTACGTCATGTTACGAAATGTCATGTATGCCTATTAAGTTATTCATGTCAATCACGACCCTAAGCGCTAGGATGGGGTAATATCCTAGTGGAACTCCTTTGTTCACGCTGGAGTGTCTAAATATGTGTGAAATTCCCTGGGTTGACGAAGTACAGTCAACAGGATGCGAATGAGGCCTAATTAGCTGGTCACCGGAGCGCGCTAGGCACTAACGCCGATGGTGCCACACATTATGTTACGTGTGTCCACAGCAAGTGTGGCACAAAAAAATAAGTCATTGGGCCACAACAACTGTGGAGCATGAAGTATGGGGCCACAACAACTATGGAGCATACACTATGTGAGACACAACAATTGTGACATGTAGAATACGTGGGGCCACAACAACTGTGGAGTACGTATTAACGCACTCACAGCTGGTATAGAAACCTGTGATGTGATGCAGTAATCGGCAGGGACACACGGCTCAAGGGGACCTATGTAGCACCCATATGGTCACTTTAATGATTAAGTCTATTGAATAAGATTCCAAGTTCAAGTCATGTTTCACGTTATGTTATGTTCAAGTTTACATTCACGCAATCATGGTAATCCCATGAGACAAGAATATGTTTCAAGTTCATGTTATGTTATGTTCACATTTATGTTATGTTCCAAGTTCACATTTATGTTATGTCATGCTCAGGTTCATGTTATGTTTCAAGTTCATGTTCAAATTATGCATGTTCACGTTCATGTTATGTTTCAAGTCCATGTTATATTTCAAGTTCACGTTCATGCTATGTTTCAAGTCCATGTTATGTTTCACGTTCATGCTAAGCTTCAGTTTTAGTTTAAGTTATGCCAGTTATGTTATGTTGTATGTCAAGTTATGCTATGATTACTTATGATTTGATTATGCATTCATGTTTTTACTGCCATGCATGCATCATTAACTTGTGTGCAAGTTTCTTGTTAACTTGCTGAGATTTGTAATCAAATCTCACTGTGGTAGTCCCAACTACCATTCCCTCCGAATGGTAGATTTTGCTACAGGATCTGAAGGAGAACCGGGAATCGACCAACTGGAAACGGTCGACTAAGCGACGGTGCGACGTAGATGGTAGTACAGTAGTTACCTCAGATTACTACTTGTATTTGTGGAGTTCAATCTCCAACACTCTTTTGATCACAACCATTTTGGACTAGTGTTGTGATCTCAGTTGTTTAGTACGTCATTATGTATGAAGTATGTTTTAAGTATTTGGGATATTTCGGTTTGGTGCATAGTATTGCAAAAGAAAAAAAAATTATTCGCTGCGAATATTGCATAATACTATATGCATGTTAGGAATATTGCATCTTATATGTCATGAACAGGGGCAGGTAACCTTGTGTTGCATGTCTCGACGCTTCAAATGTCCGTCCGATCCCAAGCGGAATTTAGGGGCGTCACAGTACACTCCACGTGCACTCTTCTCATTCCACACTTCATAGCACACTACACAGATACGCCCAACACTTCACTACACCGTACATCACATCACCACACTACACTGCGAACTCCACAAATACTAACAACACAGTCCACAACCTAACCAACCAACTAACATATAACAAAAATAACGAGGGAGAGAGGGTTATACTATCGACAGAATAACCAGTGCGTTGCTCGCTGTCTGTCACAGTTGATGACGTCGGAAGGGTCGTACATGGCGATTAACCCACGTACAGTGGCTGTGCACCATGTATGGTGGCTGGGGTGGCGGAGCATGCCGGAGCCGTGGGTTTTCAAGGGGAACCCGTGTGTCTCAAAGCATGGAAATAAAGGGGGAGTTTGGCTGGTCGTGGCTAGCCATGGAGGTGCTAAGGGAGCATGTCGGGCAACGCACGACGGAGCGGCTAGGCTGAGGGAGATTCGGGGGAGAGGGAGGAGAGAGAGAGAGGGAAGGGAAAAGTGAGGGAGAAAGAGAGAGGGCTTGAGTATTTAATCTAGGCCCTTCATTTTGGAATCTACAAGACGTGAGGGAAAGTGGGGAATTAAAACACTGATTTAAAATGCGTAAATATTAGCTTAATTAAAAGCATTGAGAGGAATTAAGGTAGAATATTATTTAAACTAAAATTTAGTTTATAAAATAATATTCCTTCATCATTAATAAAATGATGAAGTCTTGTTTAATATCTTTAAAAGAATAAAACCATTTAATTAATTAGAGTTTTCAACATAATTTAAATCTCATAATATTTCAAATAATTGAAATCATTTTAATAAATGATATTAAAATGATTTCTTACAATTATAATATTTTTGGAGCTATACAAAAATATTATAATTCTCTTATTTAAAATCAAGCTTGGTTCAATAACACTGAAAATACCCCATATAAATATTTCCAGTGCATTTAAAACACTGGGCATACTTTAGAAATCACATAATATCTTTAGAAACACGCCATCGAGGTTCGGCATGCATAATGAGGCTCACAGTCGCTAGAGAGAAGGGGAACCCATGAAGGGTCATTTGAGCCTTGAAGGTTCTAGGTGCTCGAGCGGGTCTTTGGCCCTGTTGTACATGTCCATCTGGGGAAACTTGAACTTTTGTGGTAGCAGTCCCGCCATCACCTCTGTATTGTAAGGCAAGTCTGTGCTGGTAAGTAACTGATCAACCGACGATGTGGCACCCATTCTCTTTGCCATTTCTTTGTACTTACCCATAAGGCTATGCAGCTCGTGTTGCTTCTTCTTTCTTTCATACTCGTCGGCATCCATCTGGCACCCCTTGATTCAGCACGTCCATTGTGGCTTGGTTCAGCATCTTCGACTGGCCTGCTGGTGTCTACCCTCAAGGTCTCATTTTCCTTTCAGAGTGTCTCCACCTTCTGGTTTACTTCTTCACAACCTACTCCATTTCTGCAAACCTTGCTTCCATGTTTTCCAGTGATGTTTCTTGTCCCCGAGTTGTCTAAGAACATGTTGTTGCCGGCATACGAAGGACATGTTGCATTTATAGAGATCCTATATTTGTACCATTGTTGATGACATATTTTGTATGCCTAGGTCGAGTTCCAGCTACCTGCAATACAAAGACGGAGGGGGCTCGAGGTTGGTCCAGGGAGCCTCCGATGCCAAAGTCAGTATCCTTTCAATGGAGAATTTTCTTAGAAATCAAAGAAAAGACAACCCATATTCGTACTTGGGGTCTGGAATTTATACGAGGTATTGGGGGAGCATTCTTTACTCTACGTCTGGAGTCAATGTCTTGCACATAGTTGCTAGGTTGTGGTCTTTAATGAGGCGTAGCTTTTCGAATGGCGCCACTAATGCGGCGTGGCTCTCTATGTGGCATCTTGATAGCAGAGGGACGGTGTGGTCACTTTCCATTCCCTTCGTCAGAGAATGGAGGGTTGTCCACGATCTATGTTCACTTGCTGACTTAAATCTTTAAATGCTAGGTGTCGCAAGGGGGTGTCAGGGTCAGCATGTCCCGTCTGTCCCCTTCAACCTGTTTTCCCATCTAAAGATATCCCCATTCCTCTTGTACGGCCCATGGGCCAGGTTCCATAGGTGGTTCTTGGACTTGTAGGAAGGGAGTGACTTAGACTGAGATGGGCTTCAGTTTCCTACCTAGGCCCAACCCAAGGAAGGGATGAAAATATCCCCTCTAAGGCCCATTTTAGGCCCACTGAAAACCACCACTAAGGGAGGCTTCTTGAGGAAGTCCCTTCTCCCTCCCAAGACCAAGACAAGGGCTGATACACCCCTCAAGTCCAGCCCCTAAGAGTCACTTGATTTTAGGGCTGGGCTATGACCTCCGACTCCAACCAAAGTCTGAGGCTAAGTTGAGCTCCGACTCTGACTCCGTATCGGAATGGCTCTAACCGGAGTTACCAGAGTTGAAGTCAGAGAGAGAGAGAGAGATGGCTCGGTCGTGAATGTGAGTACTGCAAGGAAAAGGCTAACATTGGAAGAGAAGAGGCTCATTGTTTGAAGCCATTGGAAAGGTAAGAGACTTTTGAAGAACTTGAATGTTTTGTTTGACAGTTTCTTTTTCTTCTGTTTATTTCTCATTACCAGTTGTTTGCAACTTTGGATTGCTTTCTAATTATAATATATATGTGTGTGTGTGTGCACGCGCGTACGTGCTACGTCAAGATTGAACTTGAAGAAAATATCTAAATCTGACACTCACAAGGTCCTAAACCAAAAATCTAAAAACAAAAGAAGGGAAAAAGAGAAAACGAATGTGATTTGAACCTGAAGCACGTAAAAACCAAAGTTAGACTGTAGGCACACAGACTTACTAACTGAGAAAGACTGACCAACAAACAGACTAGGACAGACAAACAGACTAAGCTAGACAAACACATAGAAAATACAGCGGGAGAAATTCAATAAATTACAGGAAAGTGAAAATGCGGCAATAGGAAATGGTAAAGTTTAGGCAGTGGGAGAAACTATTCTTAGTTAGAGTTCGGAGTTCAGTGTTCAGAAGTTGGAGCCGATATTGGCTCCGACTCCACACTTTGATTTTTCCAAATCTGTCGGAGTTGGAATCAATGTGGGCATCAGCCAGAGTCGGAGCCGGCAATGGTTTTGCCCAGCCCTACTTGATGGCAAGTCAAAAATTCTACAAAACAGAGCCCATGGTTTCACTACCATTTTGGCTGCCAACCTCAAATCAAAGTCGCTTTAACTTAGCCACTAAGTCAGCCCCTCTAACACCCTCACACGCCTCTTGCTTTTCCTCCACACTTAGATCTCGTTTGGTTATATAGATGAGATGAGAAGAGAAATATGGGAATAATAGTGAGATAATATATGAATAGTAGTGAAATGGTTTGATTTAAGATGTTTTATGGGGATTTTGAAAAGGAGAGAGAAAAAGTTGAATGAAAAAATTATAAAGTTAAAAAAGGGTTAGAATATAATTTCTTAATATTATTTTGTTTTGAGATTTGAAAAAGTTGAATTATTTTTTGTGTTGGAATGATGTTTGGATGTTGAGATGAGATGAGATAGGATGAGATGGTTTGAAAGTTTTATAAAACCAAACCAGCCTTGGACATTTTTCTCTTCACTTTTCTAGGAAGAAACCAAGTGAGAGCTTCAGACAGTTTTTCTGGCAGTTCTTGCTCCAATTTTTTGAGCCCTTTCTCATGAAACTATCTTCATGGATTTTTTTTTTCTTCTTTGACTCTAATTTCCATTGGTATATTTTGGGTGGTTGTTCATCGAGTTTTGATTGGTGAAAATTTGGTTTGAAAGGTCATACTAAGCTACAATTTTGATGCTTATGTGAAACTTTGATACTTTGATGAAGTTTTTGATGGAATATTGGATAGATCTTGCTATGGTGAAGTGTTAAAATGTTAATATGCAAGGTAGGTTTGGATTTCTTGCATTTTAATATTTTTTTATAAAGCTTTTTGCATGATTTTGGAGATTTAGAAACTGGATGGTACAAAACAGTTTATGTTTTGGTAAAGTTGTAATCTTTTGTTATGGAAGCTTGGTCTAATGGTCTTGATATTTACATATGATGTTATTAAGGCTTTTATCTATGTGTTAGGAGTTTATTTTTGCCTTTAAAGGAATGATTTTCCACATGCAAAAGTTTGTTTAGGACTCAATCTAAAGGCTCTTGGGTATGTGTTAAGTTTTAATGAAACTTTTGCCATGTGATTCTAGATTTAATACTTAGATCAAGTTAGAACTTAAATATGAGGTATATGGTTTTATTCCTTGAAGTTTTATTTGATGAAAATTTGGGATCTAGTGATTTTGAGCTAAGATCAAAAGCATGGTGTACTCGGTTTTGATGTTTACGTGCAAACCAACTTTGTAGCTTGTATTTTTGTGATTTTTTTGTTTGATCAAGTGTGATATCACTTAAATTTGATTTATGAACATGTTAGAAGTGTGATTATGGAGTTTTGGAGTCCTTGAAGTTGATTTGAAAATCATTAGACCAAGAACATCAAGAGTTGGTCCTATTTGACCTAAACTTGGTGTTTTGGCATTTTTATTGATGAAGTGAGTTTAAGATTTTTTTTAAAATGTATATTTTGATGTCTTAGCATGATTTTAGAATATAGAATATGATTTTTAAGTGTTTCAAAAATCAGTTTGAGCATGTAAGTTTGAAGTTTGGATGAAGTGCAACAAAAATCAAGTTTTTGCCTAAATATGTGAATAGTTCACATAGTTGTGTTACGTTTTAAATTTTCTGATTAGATATTTGGATTTATGACAAAATTTATATGAGAAATATAAATTTTGGTAAAATTTGGAGTTAGTATGCAAAATCCTTAATTTAGGGGTATAATTGTAATTTTCTACTAGGGGTAAATTTGTAATATTTGCCATAAGTCAAAAATATTTATGTTTCTAAGTATTTAGTGGGATATTCTAACCCTTATAAATATCTCATTTCAGTTCACTCATTTTCACGCTACGATTACGCTTTATGCAAAAAATCTATAAGTTAGCTTCTAACTTATTCTCGGAATATTTATGTATGTGCGGTGGTAAGACTGCCATTTTGATATTCATGTTACTATGCTTACTGTAATTACTATGATATACCATGCCATGTCATCAGTTATCTATTACATGTCATGAATTTCATGTTATTGTTACATGCCACGAATGCCATGTCATTTGTTATACGTTTATTTGTTACATGAATTCCATTATTGTTACACGTCTATCTATTACATGTCATGAATCTCACGTCATCATTACTATTACATGCCTGAATGTCACTTCATCAGTTACATAGTTATCAGTTGCACGCCATAGATACATATCATGAGTCACACGAGTCCATCAAGAAATATTTTCTCAATCAGTCATGCATGGGATACTCGTGGTGTAATCACTATGATTATCTGAGTATCTTTATTGATAATTCATTTAAGGTACTTCTGGCATAATCTTTCTGATTGTTAGAATATCTCTACTAAAATGCTCATGGTGTAATCATTCTAACTGTCAAAGTATTTTTATTAAAATTATTAAAAGGTACCCCTGGCGTAATTTTTCTAATTGTTAGGGTATCTCCATTAAAATACTCATGGTGTAATTATTCTGATTGTCTGAGCATGTCTAATGGAATACGTTAGGCAGAATCATTCTAATTGTTCAAATATTCATGACAAAACAACTGGTGAAATTATTTTGATTGTCAGGATCTTGCAATCATGTATATTTTATTAACAAAGTTCAATCCATTTCAATTTCATGTTCATCTCAAGTCTAGTTCAGTCAAGTCATGTCAGTCACGTTATTTTTTTCAAATCATGTCACACATATTCACGTTCATGTCACGATACATCCGTGTCATTTTATTATCATGCATACATATGTATACTGTTGGTAGCTTTGTAGTTTATTTGCTGAGATTTGTAAACAAAACTCACTTAGTAGTCTCAACTGCCATTCCTCCCGGAATGGTAGACGATATGTCAAGATCTAGAGAACCCGCACCCAAAAGACTAGACGAGGTTGAGTAGCCCTCAACAAGACAACGAGGAACTAATAACTATGGTTATCCACTTTCTAGATGTGATTTTGGAGATTATATTCGAGCTGCGTGGGCAGCTCAGCAATTTTAGTACAATAGATTTTTTTTCCAAACTGTATTTATGGAGTGTTATCTCTAGTACTTATGTTGTTACTAACCTTTTGGACAAGTGCTCTAACCTTTGGATATCTATTTATCATGTAAAGTTATGAAGTATGTTTATATTTTTGGGATATATTACTTCTGGTACACAGTATTGCTCAAAGAAAAAAGTTATCCGTTGTGAATATTTCATATTATTAAATGCGTGCTAGTTATACTACGTCTTTGATTATCATGAAAAGGGGTATGCAACCTTGTGTTGCATGTCCTGAAGCTTCAAACTCCGTCAAATTCCAAGCGAAATTTGTTGGTGTCACAACACAAGCTTATATTTTATACAGTCTATTTTGATGTACCAACGTATCTTTAAATAGGAGAGTGCATGTTATTCGAGGGATAGATGCATTAATCATTTCGCAAATGGCTGTATAAAAAGACTTTAGGTCAGTTGAAAGTGACTTTTCACCTTCAAGCCAGCTTGCTTCTCTGTATTATAAGGATATTAATTCAAAGAGGGGGAAAGAAGACAATTGAAAAAAGGCGACATAAGATTGTTGATTTAAAGAGAAAAAAAAAGTAAGGAGTAAATTTAAAAAAAGGAGAAAATGAGACAAAAGGATAATGTTGATTTAAAGAGGAAAAAAAAGTGAAGAGGAAAAGTAAAAAGGCGAGTAACAAATTCTTATGCATTTCAAGAAAAGACAATGGTAATATTAAATACAGTTTTAGAGCATGCAAATTTCTTTAATTTAAAAAAAGTGGGATCCATTATGAAAAATTTAATTTTTTCACGTAGGTCCTAGCTGATTTCCTTACTTCTTTCAAAATGAGTATGCGGAACTTGCATATTCTAATACTATATAAATTATTTCTCCAACACGAGTTGAAAGTTGGCATGGAACCCACTTCATTGTCGCATTAAATCAAGTGAAATTCATTTATGCTCTTAGCGCTTATAGTTGATTTGAATGGCACATTTTCTCTTTTTATTAAAATGGTAGGGGATACGAATAGGGCTACAAATAAATTAGAGTTCTTGACAAATCTCTCAAAACCCATTTGGTTAAACTCGAGTTCAACTCAAATTGTTTATTAAGGAGAGGTTTGTGAAGAAAAAATTATAATCTATTATTAAACTATAAAAACTCTTATATATAAAGTTGACTCAACTCGTATAAACTCAAATAATTTTGTATTATTATCTTTTCTAGCATTATTTTTAGTTTTGCAATGAGAATATATATATATATATATATATATATCTCACTTCTTTAAAAATATAAGAGGAAATTAGGTTTCTAATATTATATGAGTTATTTGAATCCTTAAAATAATCGTGTATTAGTTTATATAAAGGTATTTAGAAAATAACTCAGGCCCCGTTTGGATTCGAAAAGTGTTTCATCTCATCTCATTATTATAACTTTTCCAAATTCTCACACAAAATATAATAAATAATTCAATTTTTTTAAATCTCAATTCAATTTTTTCAAATCTCAAAATAATAGTAGTATTAAAAAATAATATTATAACAATATTTTTTTTAACTTTCATCTTTCATTAAAAACCATCTCTTCTCATTTCTGAATCCAAACTAGCCCTTAATGTTTGTAAAAAAATTTATCTTTTATGGTGAATATAAGATTATTGCATTACTAAAGAAAGGAAAATACATAAGGAGGGGTGGAGAGCCCAACAAAGACTTCAAAACATTAGATACAATGTAGAAGCTAGATTGATCCTAATCACGAAATGGACCAAATAATTAGTTTGGTCACATGGTTGACCATCATGATGACTGCTGATGGAGATATCTATTAATCAGATTGCTCGAAATATCTTTTGTGGCAAAATTTCACAATAGGAAGATGTTCACACATCTAATTGTCTCGAGGCCGTGGCAATTAAAGATCTCTAATCTTGATTCTTTTACAATCTTTGTATTAGGTAGATGGATAAAAATCACTTCCCAACAAAAGAAAGCACCAACAAACATTTGAGAATTGGTGAGACAATTAGATGTTCCGAACACCGAGATATCAAGTTTCAAAATACATGCAAACAAAAAAATAGAACATTTTTTTTCCTAAAAAAAAAAATCATAGTTGGTGCTAATTATAGTGAGGATAAGAGCGTTTGGGAGAGAGAGTGTAAGGATATGGGCTTCGTTGAGAGGAAAAGTTGTGGCCGCACATATATTGTGGAAGCATACCGGTAAGTGAGGGCAGGGAATAGGTGATTGGGAGGAGAACAAGCTCGAAGGTTCAAGGTTTTTTTTTTTTTTTTTGGTGGTAGGGATTTTAGGGAGGAATTCAGGCAAATGAGACGCACGCGCGGTGCGAATGACTCATGCACACACCCATTAGATGGAGAAGTCTGGTTTGCTGAAAAGAGGATGACAATGAGGTCGTGCATGAGTGCTTATGGAGCTGGGGATGGTAGATATATATATATATATTTATATATGAATATGTAACACACCTCATGTTATTTAAGAACAAATATGCTGAAATTACTCACTTCAAGAGGAGCACCTCTATAGAAGAATGAAGAATATGAGAAGAGAAGGAAAATAGACTTTTCATTTAGTTTTTTGATGTCTCTTTCAGTAGCTACAGTAACTTTATATGAGGGTCTTACAACAAAGGAAAAAGGCATCAACCTTAAACAAGACCACGACTGTTAACTAAACAAACTCAATGAAAGAAAACAAACCAACTAAGCCCAGCTACTCTGCGACCCATTCCTAAGATGAAATAACAACTAGTAAATCAGTCCCTATTAGACTTGGCCCAAGCCCGGCCCAACCATTCCATTCATGGACTGCGACAAACCATTTCCATAGAAGTACCTTGTCCATAAGGTGTGGTATTCTTGCCGTCCCATTTTGGCAGACAACAACGAAAGTTCCTATTGTCTCTGCTCCAGTTGTAAGAGAAACTCTTTCATGAGAGTCTTTTCCAACACATTCTCATGAAATTTATTATGAGAAGATACCGAAGTTGTCTCATCATTGCATTCTGGCCCCAGCATCCCAGTTAATACAGAATCATCATATTTCCTCCAACGTGATGTATCCATGATGGACACCCCATGACCACAAACAGAGACTCCAAAGGATCGATCTCCTATCCTGGGTAACTCAATACGGATCATATTGGCGTCCTTGAGATGGTGTACCAATGGGAGGAATAAAAAAGATGGTTGGAAAGGTACTGAAGGCTCCCAATCATTTGAAGAAAACTTTGTTTTATGTTCAGTAGATTTCAGCGGTACATTGCTTAGAGGTAGATTTTCTGATTTAGAATCATAGAAGGGAGAAGAACTACGAAGCAAGGAAGAGGAACGACTAAATAGTGATGAAGATGCTCTCCAAGAAGAGATACGGTGAGATGGTAAGTGCTAGTACTTGGAAAAGAAGTATTTGAGCTCAAATTCAGAGAATGGATCTTATGTGGTGAATTCAAGTCAGTGTGTATATGTTGGCTCCAAATACTACCCATTTCAGTCATACTGCTTGAATGAGAAGGGAAGACCCCACTGCGGTAATTGCTAGACAACAGAACAGAGCCACTTGAAGAAAGCCTATAGTCAGGAAGTGAGTCGTTCCTTATTATAGAACTGCCTCTAGTGTTAGATGAATCATGGTCACCATAATTATCAGTAGGCCAATTATGCGTCTGACCATCTCTACCTACATCCTTATACGAGACAAAGATAGGGGACCTTGATCTTTCTGAAGACAACTGTGAAGAAAATTCCAGACACTTTCCAACTGAAGATGCCTGTGGCTCAGGAAAACCAGGGGACCTCGACCTCTCTGCAATGTCTCTCAAACCTTCATCAACCTGAACTTTTTTCCAATTCAAAGTAGATGCATCTGCCTTGGGCTTTTGAGCAGTATTATTCAAAGCATCTTTTATATGAAGAAACCTACATGAACTACCTCTGACACACCACCCTTGTGCATCTTTAATCTCAGCATCAGGGGACAGACTTCTAATCCTTGTATCAGGAGCGGCCAATCTTGATTCCAATCTCTTTTTGCCATGTCCTGATTGTAAGTCCAATTGCTTACTTTCTTCATTGGTATTTATGACACCATTGGCCTCCTCACCTAAGTGTTCTTTCATCAAGATGGCATCAACCATCACATTTCCAGCGATGCTAGAAAGAAAGATGGTTTTAGCATCTATACTGTCCTTATTGCACAAATATTTGTTGCTCTCATGATGTGAAGGACTTCGATCTTTAGACGCTCTCTCTTTTGGAACTAGAACTTTCCTTGATTTTATATACTTCGATTTCTCATAGTTTAAGCCCGATTCCTCTTTTTGTGTTGTTGATGGCTCATTTGAAGGACGAGAAAAATTGAAATTACCACTACTTTCCTCAATTGTAAGGGTCTCAGATGATATCTTCACTCCATATTTTTCTAGAGCAGGAGAACCTGGTTTTAGTAGCCCGCCATGCCCCTCAAACTTCATATCTTGACCAACATCGTTGGGATCCTTATCGGCTTGAATTGGTGAATTTGAAAAATCCAACTCGTCCTCCCCATCCACCTCCACCTCTTCTACTACGTCTTCTTCTTTTTCAACGTTCCCATTTCCATATTCTTCCGCCTCTTGTTCTTCCACTTCTTCATACTCTTCGATTAGATCCCACCGAAATTGAGATGCGCACCACCTCTGTATCCTTTACAGCCACCTATAGATGTAGCTTGTGGCTATCCGGCGAGGAGCTGGTTGGTGCTGAACTACACCGCTAAGGCCTTGAGGAGCCCAAGGTCGATCGACAGAAAGACCTTCTCGTTGTGGTCCAATCCAACAGTTTGGAGGATCTCTGTTCATTCGGTGACCTCAGGACAAGAAAGGACTCGGAGGTTCAGGTTTTGAATGCCCAAATATGGGTGGTTACGGTGGTCGTGGAAGGAGGATGAACGATGGTCGTGGGTGTCGTTGCAAAGCTCAATGGACCAAGCCATGAGGAAATATCGAGTGAAAATCAAAGCTGTGGGAAATAACCGGGAGAGAGGATGCTTTGCTGAGTGGAAACGACATTGATAGAGATAGAGGTTAAAGAAGAAACATGAGGTAGTAATCGAAGACCACCAGAATCAAATTTCCATCTAGTATCTAGATTCATCCTGATGGTTAAGTTATTGCTAAGCTTGACTAACGAAAATGAAATAATTCCTGAGAGTAAAGGAAGAATCCGAGAGTCGGCAATGAAGATCTAAGAATGGAGAAAATGGTCTCTAATGTCTAACGGGATTTATGGGAACAAGAGAAAGAGGAACCTGATCCAGGTTGACTACTTGATCTTTTTCTTCTATAGTGGCTGTGCATTTTTCCACTTTCTGCAGAACGTAGAATTAGTGTTCCAGATAGGTGAACTCTTCATTGAAGTTCTTCCTGAAGCCTTCAAAATTGATCTTGACATCTTTGAATGTCTGCAAAATAACTTTGTAATGTTGTTGTGATTGCTTGACCAGCTCTTTGATTTTGAGTAACGATAAGATAATTTATTCCATTTTCATAGCTTGATAATACATAGATCGGTGTCTTTCTGATACCAATTGTAACACACCTCAAGTTATTTAAGAACAAATATGCTGAAATTGCTCACTTCGAGTGGAGCACCTCCATAGAAGAATGAAGAAGATGAAAAGAGAAGGAAAATAGACTTTTCATTTAATTTTTCGATGCCCCTTTCGATAGCTACAGTAACCTTATATGAAGGTCTTACAACAAAAGAAAAAGGCATCAGCCTTAACCAAGACCCCTGACTGTTAACTAAACAAGCTCAATAAAAGAAAACACACTACTCTGCGGCCCACTCCCTAAGATGAAATAACAACTAAGTAAATCAGTCCCTATTAGACTTGGCCCAAGCCTGGCCCAACCATTCCATTCATGGACTGTGACAGAATAACAGTAAAAATGTTGGAATAAAAAGGGAAAGGGAAATGATTAAAAAGGATTGGCAAACCAGAAATAAGAATATTCATGAGGGGGGTGGAATAGGCTCATAGGTCCAAGGTTTTTTTGGAGGTATGTGAGGAAGTGAGATCTACAAGCAACGCGTTTGGCTCATGCTGATACATCTACCAAATGGAAGAAGTGTCTAATTTACTTTTTTTTTTTTAAATGACGACGTGCGCGGCAATCAGGTCATGTGTGGCTGGTTTTGGAGCGAAGGAGTTGTAGAACTGAGTCAAACTTTAGGAGAGCTCCATTTTTACCAAGTCAAATTTTATTTTTGATCTCTTTCTATTCTTTTCCATCACTTTCTACCTTTCTATCTCCCTCTCTGGCCCCTTCGGCCCTTATCTTCATGCCTATTTCCTCACATGCCCGACCACATTTTCAGTTGGATTCTATTGATGTCATGTTTCGCACGTCCTTGGATCAGGCCCCAGCAACTCGGGTCTTCAGAGTTAGGCCTCAATCGATGTTGTATGGAGCCCTCGGCTGTGGTCCAGTGCGGTTGTACGGTATCGGTTCGTACGTCCATGGCGATGAACAATATTTAACTGCAGAAAATAAATAGTTGAAAACACAAATTTTATGTGATTCAACACTAGGCCTACATCCACGAGGGTTTGCGGAGGGGAGATTTCACTATAATAAGTTTGTTTAGAGTCTCTCGTTTCTTACTGTACAATGGAAGCTGTAAAGCTATTTTATGGAGAATAAGTTCTCTCTAGAGCTCTCTGGATGAAGAAGAAATTCCCAATCCGAAGAAGTCGAAAAACGCAAGAGTCCAAGCCATCCCGAATCCGTAGGTTTCCCTTTCCTTTTATTACCTGCTCATCACTTGCTTTAAGTCACTTCTATACTTTTTCTCTCCTAACATCTTACACCATATCTTTTCTTACTTTATGTCAAATCACCCATTTTTCTCTCCATTGTTTTTCCCTCATTATTTGCTTACACCTACATACCTCTCCTTTCTTGTCCTTCACTCTTCTCTATTATTTGATCTTCTAGTGAGCCCCCCTCAATGGCTGGGCCTATGACATTCTATGGGCCGGGAAAAAACCTCCTTACAAATTCCATTTTTATTGTCATAAACATCAATGCTCAATACCTCCACTACCATCCGAAACTACGCTCGCAAGTCTACTTGAAACCGCAATCGAATCTCCATTCTTGACGACACGTGAGGCCACCTTGCCTCTTTGCAGGCATGTAAGAGTTCCCTCCACCTCCACCACAACCATTCTTGATGATTTTCTAGCCCTTTTTTTATCATGACCTTCCCTTCCCTTCCCTTCCCTTCCTCACTTAGTTATCTTTTTTCTTATGCTTTTTCCTTCTTTTTTTTGAGGGGTTGTCGATCGGATTAGATCAACGTCATTCAACAACCATCAACACCCCACACCCCTCCTTGGGAGTTTTTGATATTCCACTCCTTTCAATCCAACCAATCCATTTTGTTCAGCACGTGGCCTCACGTGCCTCCAAGATCGTATCTTTAATTTTCAGTTTGTCAAAAGCTCTATACTCTTTCTTTGAGTTTTGCTACTCATTATCCCCACACACCACACACAACATTTATTTTTATTTTTTGAAATTTTTCTTAGTTTTATTTTTCCTAAATTAATTGAATTTTTCTACTCATCATCCATACATCACACATTTGGTAAGAGAAAAAAAATAAAAATTGTGTATGGTGTGTAGTGTGAGGATGATGAGTATAATTTTTCCTCTTTCTTATCATAGAATGGGATTGGTGTACTACAACATTTGTGTCAACTAGAATTTTACGTAGGGCACTCTTTTAACAATCTAATCTATTACTTGATTGCGCTAAAAATCACTCAGCGGTGACAATTTTCATTTTCTCTATGTTTTTTATTACTGTTTTAACTTAATTATTTGAAATATTTGTTGGAGTTTCTCTTTCCACTATGTGTACTATATTTCAATCTTAATGTAATGTTTATCTTCTCCACATAATATATCTATATTCTGTATATAAAAGAGGCTTATTACAACAAATACTATTTTTTTCCGAGAGTGACTGTCGTGAAAAAAATTATATCCTTAGTGGGAAAAAAATTTTTACCACCAATTTGTTCCGTGTAAGACTCATGGCATATAATTCGTAAAAAAAAATCTTTTTCTACTAAACCACAAGTTCATGGGAAAAGCCTTCTTTTTCCCATGAAGTAGGGTTTTTCCATGAACAACCGTGGTGGTTAAAACATTTTTCTTCATGGCAAATAAGGTTTAATTTGGTATGATGTGGTGGGAAATAACACAATTTCTCCATGGGAAGAGGTTGTGGCAAAAAGTGTGTACCCATGACATATCTTCATGAAAAAGTTGTCTTCATAGGAAAAAATTATTTCCGATAAAATACTTTCCTGGGAAATATATATTTTCCACAAAGTATTTCGTCGGAGATACTTATTTATGAAGAAATATTATCGCGGAAAATAATCACTTGCAAAAAAATAAAATATTTGTCACGAGTTTCATTCACGGCAAATGCTAAGAGATTTCAAAAAAAAAATGTAAAATAAAAAAATGAGACTAAGCCAAAAATAATCATAACAAATAGTCTAATATAGGCTTAACTAAATATATCCGAACCTTGGAGATCGAAATTCACGCTTATAATAATTTAAAAAAAAAATGTAAAATTGTGCTAACATTTACAAGAAAAACTCTAATGAGAACCCGAGAAAGGAAACTGTCCATACAATTTATACACGTACACCATACAACCACAAAACTTTATAAGTTACAATTTATAGCTCCACAAAACCACAACCATACAATCCATTCAAAGCACTCATTTGTTTTTACAAGCTTCATCCATACCCAATACATTTAATATACACAAATTTGTCTATTAAACCAACATCATCATCATACTTTACAAACTCACTACAACTCCATCACTTAATCCCAATTTGGTTCTAATGGTGGGAATTGGGATTTCTTGGGTGAGGAGCACGGGTTGGGGAAGTTTGGGGGTCTTATTCGAATGGATAGATTGAGTATTCCGTATGTTAGACGTTAACTTTTATTGAGGCATTGTTGGTGTTCTTGATGTAATTAGGGTATTCCTCCACCATAAGTGAGGGTTTTTAATAAAAGTGGGGAGGGGTCACTTTTGGACATGTGGCTCCAACTCTTTATTCAAAAAAAAAAAAAAAATCCCAGCACTTCAAAACAATTCATCTTCATCCCAACTTCATTTCATGCTCCAACGTCAGCACAAGTGAAGCCATTCCATTCCATCCACTCCATTGCAATCCAAATAGGCTATCGCCCAACCAACAAAGAAAAAAAAAATTCCACTTTAGAACCAATGATAGATTATAACTAACCCAAATAACTATATTTAATTAAGAAAATTTATAATTAAATTGCCTTTAATTTAATTAATCAATGAAAAAAATGCATAAGTTTTTTAAACTAAGCCCCAAATCAAAGTGATGATGATGCAACTGCACAGTTTAAATGTGACAATATTGAATACCAAAAAGAAATCTAAAAGCATACTAGGAGTAATTGTTTCATGACTATATAGCACACCTGAGAACATAACTAGGATAGAGAGTCCTAAAGTCCGAGTCTTCTCCAAGAATGCTCCAAGAATGCTCCAAGATCAAGTTTGATTTTGGAGTTTCGTTCTAGATTAGTCAGTCTATTACATGCATGGATGGTTCCGCTGCCAGCCCGTCGCATGCAAAGACATGCACGTTTGCCGAATTGGTTTCCCAAGTTCCTCAGGCTCTCCCTGAGGTCTCGATTCCATTCAGGCCTCCAAAATGTGTTGAAGGAGAGTTCTTTGTGCAATTTACTAAGGAGGAGTTGGATCGTTCGGCTGTTCCTTTTCGGTTCTCGATGGTTTTAAAATTCTTAAGACAAAGACCTTCTTTGGATCGCATCAGAGGGTTCATTCATAGCAGATGGGGATTAGCGAAACAGCCAGTCGTTTCAGCTATGCGGAAGGCTCGGAATGTCTTTGTGCGATTTTCAGATGAAGATGATTTCTTGAAATCATTGTCCCGTGAAAGCTGTGATATTGAAGGGGTTGCTTATAGACCCTTTCAATGGTCTACTGATTTTACTGAAGATGACGAACCATCATTGGTTCCAGTTTGGATCATGTTGCCCGGATTACCTCCAAATCTTTATCAAGAAGCGTTCTTGTGGAATATAGTTGCACCGATTGGAATCTTTTTAAGGAGAGATAATGCGACACGCTGTACAACTAGTACCGATGGTGCAAGGGTGTGTGTTCTAATGAATATCGATCATGAGCTGATTCATTCCATTTGGATTGGGACACCGAGACATCCTACAAGCATTTTCCAAGAAATTGAGTATGAAACACTGCCTGCATTTTGTTCCGTGTGCAAGGTGCAAGGGCATAACGTAACGACATGTAAGGCAAACAAGAAAGAAGGAAAGAGCAGCAAGAGTTTGCAGGTGATTAAGTCACGTAAAGTCTGGGTGCCAAAAGATAAAGAAGATGATGCGAAGATTACAGATCATTCGGAGAAAACCACAGAGTCCCCTGTTTTGGCATTGGAAGATGTTGAGATTGAGGTGCCGGTCTTGGATGGTGGCAAGGATGCAGGGAAGTCGAAGTTGGGGTCTGAGAGTGTTATCGAAGAAATGGAGGCCCCCGAGCAGAGGTTGATCAGTGGAGAGGCTAGCGAGACTTTACCAGAGGAGGAGTTGGTCTTTTTACCAATAATAACTCAGGAGCTGTCTGCTGGAGTTGGTGGCCATTTAGAACCCAGAAGGGAGGAATTCATCGAGCCAATTCCAGTAGTGGATGTTGCTGTGCAGATAGACGATGCTGTAGTGGGTGGCCAATTAGAATCAAGAAGGGTGGAATTCATCGAGACATCATCTGTAGCGGAGGATGCTGTGCAGCTAGAGTCCAGAATTGACGTGGTGTCAAGCGGGAATATCCCAGTAGCAGAAGGAGAGGTGCAGATAGACACGGTAGATTTGCAGATGGAGTCCAAATCTGAGGATGAAGGTAAGTATCACCACCCAGGTAAACAAAAAGATGATTTTTCTGATTCTGATTTAGTAGTTAGGAAGTCTCCAAGTAAGCGTTTGTTACGTAGGTCCTATAGGGTTCCTAGCAAGCCCTCTAAGTAGAATCCTTGATTAATAATTTGTTATTTTGGAACATCCGTGGCCTTGGTACCTCGAGGAAACGTTTGAGGGGGCTTGTACGTGAGCTGCAGCCTATTATTCTTTTTATTGCAGAACCGTTTAGGGATGATTCTCAGTTGAACTATTGGAAGACGTTTCTTGAATTTGATGAGTGTCTTTCTAATGCAAATCAGGATGGTAAGCTTTGGTGTTTTTGGAAGGCTAGTTTGAAGGTGGAGGTTATGGGTGTTTCGAATCAGCACCTTACTATGCTTATTAACTCTAGCTTATTGATCTCTTCGGTTTATGCAAAGTGTCGGTTTTTAGATCGGACGCCTTTGTGGTCTAATTTACTTGGTGTTAATAGTTTACAGTTTCCTCATGTGATTATTGGGGATTTTAATGTCATTTGTAATGATAATGAAAGAAGAGGGGGAAATCCTAGGATGCTTATTGCAATGGAGGATTTTTGTTCCTTTATTGATGATGGCAGATTTGTTGAGATGCCTTTTTCAGGTAATGGCTTTTCTTGGTGCAACGGTCAATTAGGAATGGCGCGTTCATGGGCTAGACTGGATAGAGCTTTATGTAATTCCAAGTTTAAGGATCTTTATCCGTCGGGTAGAATTCAATATCTTTCTAGGAGGACTTCAGATCACTCCCCTATGGTATTGGGTCACTTGGTTTCATCTGCTAGGTATGGTCAAACCTCTTTTAAATTTCAATATATGTGGACTAATCATGAAGATTTTTGGAGATGTGTTTCTAGTTCTTGGCAGGTGGAGGTTAATGGTACGGGGTTGTGGAAGCTAGCTGCTAAATTGAAGAGGTTAAAATTGGTTCTTAAATCTTGGAACAAGGAAGTGTTTGGCTGGACAGGAAAGCATATTAAAGAGTTAGAAGCTAAAGTGGAGGAAGGTGAATTAAGACTTCAAGATTGTTACTCAGAGGATGTAGAAGCTGATGTTTTAGCGAACAAGGTTGAGCTTGATGTCTGGTTACAAAGGGAAGAGTCTCGTATTGCTCAACAAGTTAAACAAAAGTGGGTATCGCAAGGTGAGGCTTTGACTGCTTTCTTTAAAGCTTTGCAAAATATCAAACATAATATGGTAGTAGAAATGAAGCTCTCTGATGGCAGAGTGCTTAACTCGCCTGAAGATATCCATGAGGCTGCATGTGTTTATTTTGAGGATTTCCTTAAAGCTAAAGCAACCAGTTCTGTGCCAGATCTGGTTGGGTTAATTTCTGAGGAAGTTTCGGAGGAGGAAAATCAATTTTTTGGTAGTATCCCGTCGGTTGGGGAAGTAAAAGATGCACTTTTTTCTATTCCGGTGGATAGTAGTCCGGGTCCGGATGGATTTGGCTTGGGTTTTTTTCAGCATTGTTGGTCCTTGGTGTATCAAGATTTATTGGAAGCAGTTAGTGATTTTTTTGGCGGGGCTGTCTTACCAAGGTTTTACTCTGCCTCTTTTATTGCCTTAATTCCTAAAGTTCAGAATCCTACGTCGTTTGGAAATTTTAGGCCCATTAGTCTGTGTTCAGTGGTCTATAAAATTTGTTCTAAAATTTTAGTGAACAAATTTACTTCAGTTTTCAGTAGGATTATTTCTATGGAGCAGGGTGCTTTTTTGCCTGGTAGAAGTATTTTTGAAAATATTAGTCTTACTCAGGAGCTTATTCATGATATAAACAAGCCAATTAGAGGAGGTAATATTATGATGAAAATTGATTTTGCAAAAGCTTATGATACTATTGACTGGGGTTTTTTAAGTCATATTTTGAAAGCTTTTGGGTTTTCCCCGAAGGTTTGTCATTTGTTAGCTCAATGTGTTACTACACCTTGGTATTCTGTGATTATGAATGGTGTCGCCAAAGGTTTTTTCAAGGGTGGACGTGGTCTCCGTCAAGGAGATCCTCTATCTCCTTACTTGTTCATTTTGGTAGAAGAAGTTCTCTCTCGGTTGTTAGAAAATAAATTTGAAATGGGGAGAATTAAAAGTTTTTCTCATCCTAGGCATGGTCCTGTTATTTCTCATCTTTTATATGCTGATGACATGGTAATTTTTGCTAATGGAGGAAGGTCTTCAGTTTCGGAAATTGTCGAAGTTCTTCGTATTTATGCTGAGTGGTCTGGTCAACAGGTAAATAGTGCCAAGTCTTCAATCTTCTTTTCTAAAAGAATTAATTCTGTTAGACGTAGACACCTTTTATTGAATACACAGTTCACGGAAGGGGTGTTCCCGGTCAAGTACTTAGGGGTGCCTATTGTTTCAAGTAGATTGAAGTTAATTCATTTTCAAGATGTTATTCAAAAAATTCGAAAGAAGATTGAAGGTTGGAATGTGAGTTTTCTCTCCACAGGGGCGAGAGTCATTTTATTAAAGCACGTGTTGTCGAGTATGCCAATTTATTTGTTATCTGTGATGCAGGTTCCGAAATTAGTGTTGCTTCAGTTTAATAAATTATTTAGCACTTTTTTTTTGTACTCATTTAATGGGAATCCCAAGAGAAAATGGATTAAATGGGACAAATTATGCAAACCTGTTGATGAAGGAGGAGTTGGTTTGAGAAGTTTTGTTGATGTGCAAAGATCTTTGCATCTTAAATTTGCCTGGAATTTGTTAAGTTCAGATTCTTTATGGAAAAGATTTTTTTGTGCTAAATACTTGCATGGTCAGCATCCGATTGAGCTTAATCCATCGAGAGGCTCTAGGTTTTGGAAAGCTATTGTAAAAGAAATTCCTGTTGTTCTTTCACGTTCCAGGTGGAAGATTAGGGAGGGGAACGTGTCGTTCTGGAGAGACAATTGGCTAAATTCTGGTCCACTTATGGAGCAGTATCAGATGGTGGCTGATCCGGAATTGAAGGTGAAAGATTGTATGATTAATAATAATTGGGATATGGAGCAACTTGAGCAGCTAGTAGGGTCTGATAAAATGGAGGATATTGTCAATGAAGTTAGTAGTAGGAGGAATGGTAAGGATCAGCTTATTTGGTTGGAAAATTCGGATGGGTCTTTCACGACCAAAACTGCCTGGTCTTTTGTTCGGATCCGTAATCCTAATTGTCAATGGTCGGATTGGATTTGGAATTCAGCTTTACCTAAGAAGTTTTCTGTGCTTATGTGGAAGGCCTTAAACTCATGCCTTGCAGTGGATGATCGTATAAGGAGAATTGGTGTGCCTTTAGCCTCGAAATGTGAATGTTGTAGGGACGGGGCCATAGAGGATATTAATCATGTGTTATATAGTGGTAATATTGCTAAGGCTATTTGGAAGTTTAGTTCTAATATTTTGGGTATTCCGTTTGTCCCGAATCGGTCTTGGAGGGCAACTGTTGAGGCATGGTTCTGTAGAGCTTCGAAGTCCTCTCAGTTAGGTATTCTTATAGGAGTTATTCCTGTCATTATCACTTGGAATTTATGGATATGGAGATGTACAGCGAGAATGGAAGGTAGGAAGGAGAAGGTTCAGGTTTTATGGAGATTGATAAAGTATTGGATTAATTGGGTGGGTATTAAGATTCATAAGGATTCCCGGCTTGTGGATAAGGATGTAAAGATATTGAAGTTTTTGAATCTTCCTATTAATTTTAAAAAAAGAGGGGTTTCTATGGCAGTTAGATGGGAGAGACCGAAGAAAGATTGGTTTAAACTAAATGTGGACGGAAGTAGTATTAACAACCCTGGTATTTTGGGTGCAGGAGGAGTAGTAAGAAATGAGTTTGGGAAGATGGTTTTTGCGTTTGCTGAATCCATTGGGAGTGGTAGTAATAATCTTGCGGAAGTTATTGCTTTGAGAAGAGGGATTGAACATTGTAAACATTTGGGGATTAATAATATTAATATTGAAATGGACTCGCTTTTGGTTGTTAATTGGGTTCAGGACAGAAGATGTACTCTCTGGTACCTAGAGGATTTTTGGGAAGATATTATGAATATGTTGGCAGAGATGAATTTCTCTATTAAGCACATTTATAGGGAAGGTAATAAGGCTGCAGATTTTTTGGCTCGATTGGGTAGTAATGGGGTTTCTCATGAGTGGTTAGGGCAGACGGATGTTCCTCATCTATTAAGAGGTATTCTTAGAACTGATTCCTGTGGTTTGGCTTATCTCAGGTAGTGTGGTTTTATTTAGGATTGAGTGTTAGTTCTCTTATTTTCTTATTATTCCTTTATATTGTTTATTTGAGTTTTGAGTTGGTGTCTGGTGCTTGGGGCTTATTTGGTCTTTCTTATTATTGTAAAGTCCCGAGTACATATGTTTGTTACCACGGTATTCCTCCGCCACAAGTGAGGGCTTATTAATAAAATTGGGTGGGGATCACTATTGGACAGGTGATTTCTCACTCTTTGATAAAAAAATAAAAAAAAAATAAAAAAGAGAACATAACTAGGATACTATGGAAAAATCACTTCTTTGTATAGTTGTAGTGAAAGCCTCCTCATATTTCCAAGCATACCACAAAGTCATTTTTATCATCGCAAAAGTTTTTTTCCACAAGATTTTGCTCACCGGACGTGATCTCATGGCAAAAGACATGTGTTTTTTCCATGGATAGTTTTCATCTCATCAACTAACATTTGCCATGATAGTATACTTGAAAAACAATTCGTGGGAAAAGTCAGTATTTGCTGTAGTGGCTATAGCCTGATGAATAGTAACTTTTGTTTGAGTTCACACTTAGGTTTTTTGTCTTCATTTGCATAATTACGTTTTTGTCCTATAATCCATCATTAAAAATTCAATTAAATTTTCTATTATTCTAATATTAATTATAATATTATAATAATAATAATAATAATAATAATAATAGTGAAATACTAATAACTAATAATTTACAAATAATCTAAATTGAAGTTTTTGTTTTATTGAACTTTTGTGGATCAAATTAACAACTTAGGATATTTTTTATATTTCTTCTTAGATTTAAAAATAATAGTATTTTTTGTTATATAATATTATTTGAAAATAAATAACAATTATCTTCATATTATTTTTCATTGTAATTCATAAAAATAAATCATAGTCATTGGATTGATACTATTTTCATTTTACAAAATGCAATTATTATCTTCATGTTTCAATTAATGCATCAATTAATAATTGGTCTTTAATTTATCATATTCTCTGTTATATCCATGTAGTTTTTTTACACAATTGAAAATAATATTATCTTATTTTTTCAGTTTATTTTTTTAAACTAATATTATTTCATTTAAAAAAATTATACTTTTTTAAATCTCAAATTAATAGTCTGATTTTACATTCATCATTCCAATAACAATTATATCCATGTAGTTTTTTGAAATAATAAAAAATAATATTATTTTATTTTTCATTTATAAGAAAACTATTATGTACACATCTAATTGGTTTTATAATGAGTGGAGTGATGCATGTCCTATTATGATTTGAATAAAATGAGTTCTAAATATTTGATTTTTTATGGGTTCAATAGTTTTACATTTTCTATTTCCTTTATTTATTTCAAGTATAATTATAATCATTTGTAAAATTTGTTGCATAAATTTATGTTTATATTTACATTTATCATACTTTTTGTTCTAATTTATATATATATGTATATATTTTAAGAAGAGAACATGTAACACTCCGCTCTCCAATAAAGACATTTTTAGAATTTTCTGGAAGTGAGTGTGATACTAAACTTAAACTTAAAAACTTTTCTTTTTAACAACGCACAGATGCAAAAGATTATATAAATAAAACGAAATTTAATAAATACTTAAAATCTAAAATAGAGTCTGGGGAAGCACTTATTAAAAAAAATACGAAAGTCTCATGTGCTTATCAAAATAATTGATTTAAACCTTATACCATAAAACTAATCATAGCATAATTTGTCTAGGCCTCTGTCTTGCCTCCCAGGGTCAGATCTTGGCCTACAGTCTCATCCTCATAAGTGTCATCACCTGGGGTGGTTTAAAATATAAAAATATATAAAAATGAGTCGAATACTTAATAAGAAACACATCATATAGTAAACATGACAAACATAAGGTTTGTTGAAAAATGTGCATACTCATAAAATACATATGTAATTAACGTGAACATGAACATGAACATGAACTTATTTTTCACTTATCATAAGTCGTTACCCACTGTTGACCCCGTGAGTTAGGGTTAGCGAATCTAAGTAGATTCTGATTCCGCCCCTAGCCACGAGTTTTGGAATCCATACACCAAGAAGACATACTGGGTGCACTACTAGCATGCACGACCTGAAAATGCAATATGCCCATAACATAGGTACCGTCTTCATATCATAATATAGGCTGTTACATATCTTATCATTCATACTTCATCATAATCATACTTGCACACTTGTCATATCATAGATTTCAAAAGAAATCGCATACATACTTGTCATATCTTGTCATATCATATCATAGATTTCAAATGAAATCACATTCTTTCATAAATGTCGTGATACATGTTTTCTTGCATAAAATCATGATTTTTCATAAATACTTTAATGCATAAATCTTCACATAAAATCATGCATGGCTTTTCATAATTTATTTTAATGCATAATTCTCACATAAAATCATGATTTTTCATAAATCTTTTGATGCATAACTCCTTTCATAAAATCATGATTTTTCATAAATAGCTTAATACATAATACTTCACATAAAATAATGAATTTTCGTAATTTTACCATGTCTTGGGTATGTAAAAAGGGGTTTCCAATGAAGGGCATACATGCAAAATATTTTTATAAAAGACATGTCGTTTACCGTACATACGTGTAAGGATATGATCATACTACTTACCTTGCAGCGCTAATCCACTATTTTTGGCACTTAATCGGTCACCTATACAATGAGCGTGTAATATCCGTAAATTTTCCAATCGAACACGTGTTAAAATAAATGCTAAAATTAACCTATTTTAATTAATATACTAATCCCTAAAATACCATCATTTCTCTAATTTCATCGACATCCAACTAATATTTGCTTACCCTAATTTTAATTCAATACAAGACTATTTAAGAAACAAGCCTACCCCACTTAAATATAATTGTTGCTCCAATAAAAATCACTAAATCAATTACTGAAACATAAGAAAATCAAACCCAATTTAAAATACAAATCTATCACAATGATACTCGTCTAATTAACCTCAAGCCAACTCACAATTAAGGTAAGTCCAATTTAAAATACTCCAAAAGGTTTTTTCAAGATGATTTACGAGAGCCTTCAAAGCAAGGGTTTTAAGGGCATAAAAGTAATCTTATTATCATAGTATGTAGTAGATTGAAAACCTAAAAACATAACTTCATAATATAAAGAGAAACAAAGGGCTCAGGAGAGTGGGAGAGAGGCGTGCGACAGAGACGAAACTCACCGAGGGAAAGCTGAGGCGAAGACGGCTTTGGAGTGTCTGGAAGTGGCCGACGACGTGACTGGGTTCCTCTAGTCAAAGTGGTGCGACGCCAAGAGGGGGAGAGCGAAGGGTTGCAACGGTCGTGGCTTACTGGGATGGAGTGGGTGCCACGAGGTTGTGTTAGTCAGCGTGTTCTGTGGCTGAGGGTGGCTGGGCTGTGGCTCACTGTCAGAGAGCCCAGTGCTTTTTTTTTTTGGGTGTGGAAAACAGGGGTGCCATGCGTGGAGCTTGTGCAGTGGCTATCACACGATGGCTTAGCAACTGGAAGGGTTGCGGTGTGGTTGGCTTGGCTTCTGGTGGCGAGGCTGCGGGATGGACTGAGGGGAGGTGGGGGCTGGGCAGTGCTAACGCACGAGTTTGCTGTCATGCAGGTGATTGTGTTGTTTGCCCTAAGCTGTGACCGAGGGGAAAGGTGTGGGTTGTTGGGTTTCAGCGATGGCTTCACGGCTGACTTTGCCGGTGAGGTCTAGGTGGTTGTCTGGGACTCACGGTGTGGAGCAGTTTGACATTGGGCGGCAGTGGACTATTCTTCATGCAAGAGGCCTAAACATATTTATAGACATAGCTAGTTGTGAGCCATAAGGAAAACCTAGACGTGACAAACTTGCATGCGGAGGAAACGGTTACGATAAAGCCATGCATGTAGTGATAGACGGACAAGGAACGGGATCTAAACCGTATATATATCTATATATATATATATGTGATAGAGAACGTTTAAAAAAATAAATCCTAGGAAAAGAGACGTGTATGGTTGTGGTTAATACAGGAAATCTGTTTGGGGTTTTATTATGGAAGGAAAGCACAATGGTAATAGTGTTTGGAGTCTAACACTCATGAACTTGGAGTAAAAAAATAATGGAGCTTTCACCCTAGGTTCAATTAAAAATAACTTATCCGATAACTCTCTCATGGGTTTTAACTGATTTATTGAGCCTAATAAAATTATCTATAATTTATCCCTAAAAATATAGGATCGGGTCGTTACAGGACGGTACCCCAAATTTATTAATAGCCCTCACTTTTGGCTGAGGAAAACCGTGGCTACATCAAGACACTAGGGGATACATTATAAACAAGAAAAACCAAACCCAAGCGTCAAATTGACAAAAATGTCCTTATAACAAAACATTAATAAATTTACAAAAATCCCAAAACTATTTATATAAAACCAACCCTATACAAACCAATAAACCTGCACACAAAAGACATGCAAGGAAAGGATTAGAAAAACAAATAAAACAGAACATAAGGACGTACCAGGAAACTCCTTTGGAAATTCGCAAATAAGGAAGACCAATTCTGTCTAGCCGAAGAAAACCTCTAATAATACAAGGTAGCAACTGATCTCCAGACCAATCCAGATTAGATCCACCAACTCCCCACTTGGCAAGAAGGTCAGCCAAGGAATTACATTCCTGAAAAACATGTCTTATTCTATACTCCATACGATTCAAATAGACATATAATTCCTCCCAGAAATCATCTAAATACCAACTATTACAAGCACCCTTGGTAAGCCAGTTAACAAGAATTTGAGAATCAGTCTCAATCTCAATCCGAGAAAAACCCAAATGATAGCATCTACAGACACCTTCCAACAAACTGAGCATTTCAGCTAAATTATTAGAACCCAAGCCCAAAGCCATAGTAAGCCCTAAGTAATCTGCCACAATCATCATGAATGACGCCCCTACACCTGCAGGTCTTGGATTACCAAAACTACTGCCATCTGTATTAAGCTTAACACAATCCTGAGGAGGACAGATCCACAGCACCACACAAACCTTCTTAGGTCTAGGTTCAAGTATAGGGATATCCAATCTATGTAAAATAGCAACATCCTTGGAAGAGATGGTGGAAACTTTCATGATCAAATCCATAATACAGCGCAACCATAATTTAAAAACATGCCAAACTGACTCCACCGTGTCCTTCTTATCATCATGCCTAGCCTTGTAGCACCTGTCCCAAGTCTTCCATGAAAGAATAGACGGGAGAAGGCCAAAAATAATCCGCACCTAGGTAGATTTACTCGCCTTACGGAACCAAAAATTAATTTATTCCTGCCAAGTATGAAAAACACCCATGTGCACTCCTAGTTGGGTCGCAGCCAGCCTCCAAATACGTCTAGCAAAATCCCTAGTACAAAGCACATGATTCAAGTCCTCTATCTTACCCCTAGCACAACAATTACATTTGGAAACCATAGGGATTCCAATCATTCTAATCCTCTTGTCAACACTCAAACAGTTACTAACTGCCTTCCACATCATAATTGAAATTTTCTTAAGGAGATTATTATGCCAAATCCACTGAGCCCAAGGTAATGGAGGAGCCCTAACCCTAATAAAATCCCAAGCACTTTTGGTATTAAAAGCCCCATCATTCTCTTTCACCCAAATTAAAAACATCTTGCCCCTCTTTCCTCCTAGCTAGGAACTCGTACAGATTAGAAGCTTTCTGGTGACCTACAAGCCTTTCCAATAACAAAATATATCATCCATTATCAATATGACAATCTTTAATTTTAAGCAGAGGATTCTCAGTTACCCGAAAAAGGCGACTGATAGGGCCTCCCTCCTCCCATTTATCATACCAGAAAGAAATATTACCCTCTTTCACAATCCATTGAGAGCCATTTAAAACATTCGGGATACTCTGAACAATAGACTTCGAAAACCAGGTCCCCTTATTAGGCACCAACAGAGAAAGATGATTACTCTTAACATACTTGCCACTAAAGAAATTCGCCCATAGGGACTGACCCTGCATGAGATGCCAAGCAAATTTCATATGAAGAGCTCTTTGGATATCCCCAAAATCCCGAATACCCAAACCACCTTTGTCAGTCGGCCTACAAATATGCTTCTAGGAGACCCATTTCCACTTCCCTTTACCCTCAGACTCACCCCAAAAGAAGTGCTAAGAATCTTATTCAACACCTTGAGCACAACATTAGGAACATGTAACACAGCAAGAAGGTGAACGACCATACTAGATAAAACATGACGCAAAAAAATAATGCGCCCACCTGTAGAGAGTATTTTCATTTTCCAACCCGTAATTTTCTTATTAACTCTATTAAGCAAATCACCAAAATGCGTAGCCTTAAGTCTACCCACCACTATAAGCACACCCAGATATTTAAAAGGAAAAAATCCTTCAGAAAACCCAGTAATACGAAGAAGAGAATGTTTTCTGGAAACTGTAATTTTATTAGAAAAATAAATAGCACTTTTTTCCTTATTAAGAACTTGACCAGTCCAATCTTAATAAAGCTTCAAAACTTTCATTAAATCTCTCAAGGACCTTTTACCACCATTAGCAAAAATGACAATATCATCTGCATATATAAGGTGGGAGATGATAGGAGTACCTCTAGCTTGAGTGAATTGACCAATCTTCCCATTCACAAAATACTATTTGAGGAGACGAGAGAGCACCTCTTGCATAATAATGAACAAGTAAGGAGAAAGAGGGTCCAATTGTCTCAAACCACGCTCACCTTTAAAACATCCCAAAGAGGTGTCATTCATCATGATAGAATACCAGGGTGAGGAAATACACAACTTAGTAAGATCACAAACATGAGAAGAAAATCTAAAATTAGTCAATACATGCAAAAGGAAATTCCAATCTACAATATCATACGCCTTAGACTTGTCAAGTTTGACCAAAACATTACCCCTATTATTTCTTTTATTAATAGAATAGACCATCTCCTGGGTGAGGCTAATATTCTCAAATATACTACGACACCGAATAAAAGCCCCTTGTTCCTGAGAACTCATCTTAGGGAGCAATTTTGTCATACGACCCACAATGATCTTAGCACAAATCTTATAAACCACCGAGCAAAGGCTTATAGCCGAAATTTGTCAAAACTAGTAGGATTCTTCACATTAGGATTTAAAACAATGGAGGAGGAAGAATAAAATCTCAGAAGCGAGTGATTATTAAAAAAATCAACAGTAGCTTCCAAAATATCCGCTTTAACAATATCCCAATAGGCTCTAAAGAAACCCGACCCAAAACCATCAGGACCAGGACTTCTATCAATAGGAATACTAAACAGAGCATCCATGACTTCCTCCATAGTAGGGATGTTACAAATAGCCCCATTTTCCTCTTCAGAAATAACCGGTTGAATCAACTCACCCAAACCAGTCATCTCACGACTACTACTATGGCCCAAAAAGTTTTGAAAATAATCAACAGTAGCCTTGTGAATGTCCAAAGGGGTGTTTAAAATAGTACCATCAACCAAGCACATGTCTTGAACCCGTTTGTGATGCTTGGCGTTCAGGTACGCATGAGAGAGACGAGTATCTGCTCTACCCATCCAGGTTTGTAACTCCAACTTAGAAGCCAAAAGATCATTGTCACCCTCTTCATTAAAACAAACTTGAAGACAATTTTCTAGATTCTCAATATGAGCTTCTAACTCTTTAATAATGACCGTAGTTTTATCAAAAACACTATGATTCCACTCTTTTAGGGCCACCTTAATCTGTTTCAATTTAAAAGCTAGCTTACTAAGCCCAGTGCCAAAACTCTCTTTTTTCCACACCCCCTCCACAAAACTAAGAAAATATAAATGATCAGTGCACATAAGCTGGAAATGAAAGGGGATAGGACCATACCTAAAAGAATCCTCCCCCATTTGGATCACCAACGGGGAATGGTTGGAAGAAGTATGAGGTAAAACTTGGAAAAAAAATTAGGAAAATAATTAAGAAAATTAGAATCAATAAAACATCTGTCTAACCTTGTCCAGTTGCTAGCCAATCCGCTTTAACCATTGCACCAAGTCATCTTCTGTCCTTTGAAGCACATATCCATCCAACCGCAGTTATGAATACATTACTGTAAAAGGTCGGGGGTGACCACCTCTACGTTCCAAGTCATCTTTAATAATATTGAAGTCACCGCACGTCACCCACGGAAGGTTATAACTGCCAGAGGCCTCTAAGTCCGCCCAAAGAGCTTGCCCTCAATTTGATTGCACTTATCATAAACAATAGTAGGAAGAAATATTTTCATATTCTCTTAAACTCTCACAGTCAAATGTTGCTTGGAACTTGCCAACCAGTGAACTGACACTGTCGACTTCCACAACAACCAAATTTTCCCACCTTACAATTCATTAGTAATAAAGAAATCACAACTGAACTGGCTCAACAAATTTGGAATTTTATCCTCCAGCAAAAAAGGCTCAGCCAAAGCTACAATATTAGTCTTATACTTTTTAATGATTTTTTTCAACCGTTGTTGAGAAGTGCCAACTCCCATAATATTCCAAAAAATAATGGGACTGACCATAAATTAAGTTTAGCTGGGCAAATCACCACCCTAGTGGAGTGCTTTTCTGAAACTTACTAGGACCTTCCGAGTCAGTGCAGTAATCCTTATGCATGTCATCTTTGAAGCTATCTATCTCTACTTCATTGTCAGATTGAATGGAATCTAGTGGCTGCTCCTTGATTTCTATTTTTTCACCTTGAACCTGAGGCCCACACTGGTCCTCTCGCTGATCATCATTTAGCACAACTTGTAAAATCCTCTAGCCCAATAACTGTTCCTTACTTAAGCCCATAAACTGGTGCATCATTTTGTCTAATTTATATGCATCTTAAAATTCATCTTTACAATATCAAAAATGCAGTAGCACTTTCAACAGGGAATACATGTATTGTACGTAAGCTCCTACCTAGTGTGTTTATGTGCATGTATGTGTGTATATATATATATATATGTATGTATGTATCTAGTAGAAAAAATTTCCTTCGTGCTGTCTCTTTTGTCACTAAGAGATACTCTATATTTGAAATTAGTGAAATTATGCCCCTAACTGAGCCATGCTTATTGGCTGTCAAAGTCGGTTTCCTCTCTCTCGCTTGCTCTCGTAAGGAATGAGTGTACAGATGGCTATTTTGGGTGACGATTATAGGAAATAGCTCTCTATTTCATGGGTAAGTTTGTGCATTTTTGGGTGGAATTGAAGGCTTTCGAGTTTTTGCCAGAGGCATGGAGGTCCTCAATAAAAATTGTGGATAAGAGAAAAAAGGGTTTGGAGGTTTGTAGTTCTGGGTCATAGCAGTATAGGGTGGCTACGATGGAAACAATGTTTCAGGCAAAGAGACAAACAGAATTCATAAAACACATGCGCGAAGGAATCAAAGCCTTCGCGACTCAATGATGCTCCAATGTACATGGTAGATTTTTAACTATAACCGAATATGGCGGAGAAATCTATTGGGTATGAAGGCCTGAAACATTCTATACGAGAGTGTATAGAATATTTCAGGCTTGGATTGGGAGAAATCTATTGTCAACTTACACAAATTCGCTGCTGTATTTTTTCACATTCATGGAGATGGGTCATTAGGGAAAAGCCAAAAGAACACATTTTCTCATGAGAACAACAATATGGAGCTGAAGTAAAAAGACTCGAGCGCAACCACAGTGGCAAGGTGATCATACGCAAAAGTTCTGAATACGGGTCATGCTTTGGTGACTCAGTTTGATAATAGGCCTAAGAAGGCATATTGTGAAAGTGATTTGCAACTAAAATAGGGAAACTAGTGAACTGGATCAGTACTGGTTCCTATTTAGCAAAACCGATTGTCTTGTTCTAGTGTTGGTTTTTAGAGCATTGGTTCGAAACGAATCGGACCAGTACATATATAAATATTTATTATTTTTAGTTTTTTATATTATATTATATGCTAATTGCTAATTAATATAACATAAATCTTATAACATAAAATTAATATAAAATTTGATATAATAAAATTAATCTTATAAATCTTAATATGATATTTAATTATGATATAACATAAATTAATATTATAATTTTTAATATAATATTTGAATTTTGATATAACATATAACTTTTTATTTTATAACATAAAATTAATATAACATAAAATGAGGGACATGGGTCAATCAGTTGCTAAAGTTTGTTTGAGTATAATTTTGTTTATCCGTAAAATCGAAAAAACTAGACTGGAATGGATCGAAACTGAAAAAATCGAAAGTTTCAGTTTCGATAGTGAATCGGTCTGGTATTGTCTCTTAAATTTCCAAAATTGGTGTATACCGGTTTCGTTCTAAAAAAATGTCCAGAATGGGACTGAACCAAATCGATTACACCCCTATCTACAGCCTTTGCAAATCATGCATGGGCAAAACCCAAGTCAGGTCTAACTCCTTTGAAAGCTTAAGAATCGTTTCTTATGCAACAATGGATAGTTTTGGCCCTCCCAATGGTAGTATGGTTGAAAGAGAGATGTACAGTACATTGAAAGAGATGCAAAACTAGTTTGCCAAGTTGAAGAAAGTGGTTCCTATGTTATCAGTGAAACTTGATAGGCTGGGCATGATAAGAGGTGGTAATGAAGTAGTAAGGTCCAATAAGGGGGAGTCGAATCACAAGTCATTTAAACAAAAGAGTGGGTTGGGCGTGATAAGCGATGTTTCGAATCCTATTAAATTGCATAAAGAAAAAAAGAAAGTTGGGTTTGGCCCAGTTTCAATATTTAGAAATAGGAGAGTGTGACGGGTCAAAAGGAGAATTGAGTGATTTATATTCCAAGTGGGTTCTATGCTAGGTATCAGCGTAGAGATGGCTGAAACGGTTTGCCCTCCACCACAAGTGACAAAAAAGTTCGTTAATGAGTGCTACATCCACGGTTAGTGTTCTCTCCAACGAAATGACAGCACTCACGCTGGTGTTGAAGGAAAATAGTGTAACATCAAAGGTTAGGAGAGGTGTAGGGTCTATCAAAATGGCGCTGAAAGGATCGTCAGTGAGTGGCGCACCCCCTGTCAATGCCCCCTCCGTTGAAACGACGACGGTCACATCGGAGGTGAAGCAACTTGAGGTATTGCCAAGACTTGGGGGAGTTTCTGGGTTTTCCACCAACCCAAAACTTCAAATGGTGACCATGGCTCCACCACCCATGACGGAGTGAACCACTTTTTCATTACCTCTACAGGCACCTTGTGGGTCAACACGTAGCTTTGGACAAGGCGGTGACAGCAACCATGGGGTAGTGAATGAGATGTCAGATTTGTATGTAAGAGATGGTGTGGAGGAAATGATGGGGCTATCATTGGTGCCTTGTAAGGAGGAATATTTAGGCCTTGGTCTACAATTTGGAGCTGAGTCTAGGGAAGATGTTGTCCACCCTGATATCTCTTCCACCAATCAACAATATAGCTAGTTCATCATCAGATTGGGTTTTGAACAAAGTTAATAGGATACAACAGTGTGTGGAGATTACATGCATTGGATTTGAGGACCAATTTATGGCACTATTCACTACAATTGAGGCGAGATACTTACTTGGAACAGAATCAAGATCTAAGAAGAGCAAGGAGTTAAAGCATCTTACTTGGACAATCAACAATGACGCTAGGGGAGGAAGTCCAAGTCGAGGAAGAACTAGAGCGAGGACTAGAAGGAGGGAACCAATTGTAATATAAAGCCCAAGATTCTAACTTGGAATGTCCAGAGACAAAGATGTATTTCTAGCAAGATCGTTCGGAGTTTACAAGTATTGAGAAGTGTGTTGGAGAATTTATAGTGGCTTGTAAAAACCTATGTTTATGGACAAAACCTGGATTGGTGGGACATGCCTTGGTGTATTGGTGGTGGTTCCACCATTCCCAAGTGAGAGATTAGAGTAGGCGCTTCTTTGGGCTTCATCTAAATTGGATAGGTTTCTAATTTTTTCCTCTTGGACTTTATTAGGATTATTTTTTTAGATGGGCTTAATGTTCATGATCTCCTGATATTTATTTTCTGCATGCTTAACTATGTGTTTTCCCTTGTACCTGGCTAGCCATATTTCTAAATTTTTACTTATCAAAAATATATATCTTCTTATATATAAAAGCGGCAATGCAATGTGATGCCCTAGATTTTCGCTAAGATTCCATTCGTAATTCTGGTGGATATTATTTATCTATTTATTTATTTATTTGGGTTATTGGTCAAGTGTTGGAAGAATTCTTTAGGCCACTTTCTATTTTTTGTTAGACTGGATCTTGGAGTTCTAAGTTAAAAGCCCACAAGAGAAAAATAGAAGAAAGGGCCCATAGGAATTCGGCCCATTAAGGACTTTGGCTTTGAAAGGCTCAAGTTTACCATTTAGGCAAGGAGATGGTGCCACTTGGCTTCAAGAAGGAGTTTTTGGTCATTTTAGGAAAATGACTTCTCATTTGGAACTTTGGGGAAAGACAAGGATGTCACTTGTCAAGCATGCATTGGATTTCTAGAAGAAAAAGTGGAAGAAGTAAGGGAGGATTCGGCTTTCTAGAAGAGTTGGCCAAGTGTCATGCATGCAAATGAAAGGTGAAGAGTTTTGTCTTGGGAAAGGGCAAAATCTTGCATAGGGAAGTAGAACCTAGGGAAAAAGCACCTAGGTTAGCACATTGGAGCCACTTGTCAAGCATGCTTGAAGGTTTCTAGAAGAAGCTAAGGAGATGGAGGAGGATGTAGGGTTAGACACACACCTAGGGCACACGCCCATTTCACCTATCCACATGCCACATGTCTCACATGCACACCTCACATCTAGATACATAGAACCTAGATGTAAAAATGGATGAGAAAGAATGAGGGGACATGGTTTCAGGAGCCCCAATGGACTACACAAGCACCAACAAGATTTTTGTGAGTTCCAAAAAGATTTTGCATAGGGAAGACAAATGTGAGATTTTCTAAAGGATTTACATTGGAACACTAAGAGACTTTTGGATCCCCAAGCCACACGCCCACCCAAGTTATTTTCTGACATTTTTTCATTTGTCATTCATGCATAGGTAGAGGAAAAAGTTCTAGAAGGAAGTGGAAGAGACAATGCATGAAAATTACCCTTGTACCCCTAGGGTTTCGGCCACCACATTGCCACATGTCATGTTTTGAGTTCTTGAGAAGCATAAGGAAGTGGGAGAGCCACTTAGGGAACATGCATAGGAAGAAGAAGCTTCTTGCTTAGGGAAGAGTAAGGGACAGGATGGGAAAAGGAAAAGACACATGGGAAAAAGGAAAAGACACATGGGAAAATGAAGAGGTGCATGGGGAAAGGGAAGGAAGCATGGGGAACATGCACCCACATCCTACATGCCTTTTGTCACTTGGCAAGCATGCACAAATCTACAAGGTTCAAGCCTAGGGTTTGGATTTATGAAATGTCAATTTTGCCCTAGAGATTCATTGAATCTGGACCATATGGGGGAGCATACCCAAGGAGCCTCTTAGGATTTTGAGTTTTGACAAGATGTCATGCCACATGTCACTCATGTAGAGGATCTTTTGGATTTCCCAAGGAGAGACGAAGGAGGGGCTTTGACACATGGCGTCTATGCAAGGATATTCTTAGATTTCTTAGGAAAGTGAAGAGGATTTCGAATTTCCAAGGAGCCACGCCACTTGGCAAGATTATTCTTTTCAACTATACTTTTGTGTTCCCTATAGCCTAGCAGAAGGCGCCACTTGTCTCACATGCATCAGCTACACCACTTGTCCCACATGCATCAGAAAAGACACCACTTGTCCTACATGCATCAGAAAAGACACCACTTGTCCTTCATGCAATGGGTCACTAGCAACCAATGGGATTTTGTTGGAGAACTTTATATAAAGTGAGAGGAGTCATATGCCCAAGGGCTTTTCTCTTTTGTCATTCTCGGATTTTACATGCTCTCATTCTCTCCACACTCTCTTATACGACCACTTAGAGATTTTGTCACACTTTCCTTCATACCAAACAATGGAGGCTTGTTTCAAGAGAGGGATTTCGTCATTTACAAGGAGGAACCACAGTAAGAATTCAGTTTCCTTTTGTTTCTACACACACATATCACATAGTCAACTCAAGATGAGATTTGAACCTCAAGGGAGTTCAAATATGGTGAAACACACACACAATTTCCACTCTTGCTCATGGGAAACGAATTAGGGTTTTCTAGAAGTATAGAAAACTAAAAGTTTGAAGGAACAAATCCTCTACACCTTCGGCCTCACTCATGTATTTTCACACTTATTCGAGATTAGTTAAAGATACAAGGAAGTTGAAGGGTTTCTTGATTCAAAACCCTAGAAGCCGATTGGTTTGGGACTTCTTAAGCCTTAGTGATAACCCTAGAAACCCTCACACACTCAAGAATACAGACTAGGGTTTTGGAACCCTTATTCTAACGAGTTATATTTCGATTTACAGCTTGCTATTTGTTTCATTTCGTGGATTTTTTTGCAAGTATACACTCAACTTACGCTTGGTTAATATTCGTATATGATTGTGCAAATCCTTCCATGGTTTTTGATTGCTTTGTTTATTATCTCTTGCTTGTTTGTTTGAATATGTTAATATGATCTTAAGTAACTCTAAGGAAGGAATTATATGTTTCGGATTTGTGACGAAAATGCCATGAAATATGTCTATGAGTTTCGGTTTTCCCTTGATTAAGGTTGCTGGTTTATGCAACATGATGTTTCGGTTTAAACATGCTTTGGAAGTTTCGGACTTAGCCAAAAATCTATGATTTCATGTCTTAGTTTACTATGTTTTGATTTCTATGATATATGCTTGAGGATTGAAACATGTTTATGAGATGAATCTTCATGTTTTTGTACCCATGAGTTTCGGCTTAAGCAAGTTTTCATGGTTCCATGTATATGTTTTGATATCTTTTATGGTTTATGTTATCATGCTATGAAATGAATATGTTATGCTTGGTTATTCACGCACGACATTTCATAAGTCATATGTCAAGTATGAGTAAGCATGTTTAAGTCTTATGTCACAGGCATTTGGGAAAGAAGTATTTTCAAAGAAGTGTTTTCAAAGAAAAAGTTTTATCACGACCCCAAGTGCTAGGGCGGGAGAATGTCCTAGTGGAACTCCTATGTCCACTCTGGAGTGCTTAAGAATGGAGTGGTAATCCCTGGGTCGACAAAGTATCGTTGATGAGCCTCAAATGGATTCTTTTCAAAGAATGCCGGAGTGAAGAAGCGCCTAACACTAGTGGGTGCATAAGGCATGTAACCCGACGAAGTAAGGTCGACTTAATATGAATCTCTGTTTATAACATATTCATCACGGTGTACAGACCGTTGATGGTGCGGTAACTAGCAGGAACACGTGGTGCAAATGGGAGCTGTGTTGTGTCCACCCTCTGAACAAGGATAAGAGCTTATAAGATACGGATCACTTGATGAAAATCTCGTGATATGATAAGGATCATTCGATGCAAATCTTGTGATATGTTTTGATAAGGCAAGTTTTGATTAAGCTCTAGTGAATAAGAAAGTTAAAAAGTTTTTTTGAAAAGCTAAAGTCTCTGTTATAAGTCTTTTGAAAATGGTCAAGTGTGAAAGTCAAGTTCTGATCAACTGCATAAGTCAAGTACATGTTCATACACGTATTTCATAATATATCTCTTGTATGCTTGTGTTAACTATTGTATGTTGCGTGTTTACTTGCTGAGATTTCTCGAAATCTCACCGTGGTAGTTTCCACTACCATTCCTAACCCGGAATGGTAAAACCTTTAGCAGGATCAGGAGTAGTGAGTCAGGATAATGATGAAGGCAAAGGATGAGCTCAACCCGAAGGAAAGAACGAATCTAGTCATGACCTACTTGTAGATAGCCAAGATTAAAAAGATGCTTTAATGATTTCTTTGTTAAGGTCTTTTTAGATAGTACTTGTTATGTTAAAGTGTAACCAAGGAATTTGATACTCCATTACTATGAAATGTGGTTTAAAGCTATGAATGAAGAAGTTGGGATATTAGTTTATTTTGGTACAACATTTAAATGACTTATCCTGTTGCGATTTATTGCATACTGCTAGTAAACATAGGTGCATTGCATCTTATCTTTCATGTACGCAGGGTATGTAGCCTTGTGTTGTATGTCCCGGCATTTCAGTCACCTTCCAATCCCAAGCGGGGCTAGGGGCGCCACATGCAAATAGCAATAGTATTTTTCGTCTCACATTTCTTTTCCAATTTTGCCCTTCTTTTTTTGGTGTTTTTCCGTTTTATCCCTGCTTTTTTTATATTATGTTCATGCTTTTTCGGTTTTACCCCTCTTTTTTGTTTGTTTACCCTTTTTGTCCCTCGGTTGTTTTCTTTTATTTGTAGTTTTACGTTTTTGCCCCTCTGTTCCATTAATAGTGGCTTCTCGACCATTTTTCCTTCACGTTCAAATGTAAAGAAAAAACAATTATGTTTAGAGGATTGGAGATACAGAAAGGGTAGATCTCAAATCATACACATACATTAAATTAAACCAAACTCAAAACAATCGTCAAAAAATATGTTCAGATTTAAAAAAATAATAATAATTAATTAATTCGTTCCACTAATCCAAACAAAATGACTTCATTCTATAAATTCAATAAATAAATCATACCCACTCGGATTTGTACAAAAAAAACCATAACAAAAAATACCACTCGGATTTTTCTCACACTGTTACAGAAATACCACTCAGATTTGTATAGAAATAAATAGAATCAGAGAGGAAATCATATCCATTTTGTCCCTTCTCCAATATTCCTTTGATGGGCTACCATGAAAATGCCCATTTACAATATTAACGATAAATAAATAAAACCCTGCAATAAAAAGATTCAAATAAAAAATAAGAAAAATTAGGGAAAGGAGGAAGAAGAGGGCCTCTGATTATTCAGATTTCAAGTGGGCAAACCAATGGTAGACCATGTGGTAGACACAATCAAAAGTGCCATATTCTCCAAGACAACAGATTCCCATAATTTCCAACCACCCAACAGAGCCTTGCACAACAAAAAAAAAAAAAAAAAACCCAGAAACCACTCCACCAAGCTACCATAGTCTTCCTTCCCACTAACCCACCTTGCTGAAATCAATAACCAAAGACACTAAGGAGAAGTCGAAACAGCATTGTGCAACTCAGAAACTGTCAACTTTGACTGTGGCCAACCAAATCCACCACGCACAGCGTCCCTTTCTTCTTCGTAAGACCCCGCCAATTCCTCCCTCTCCTTTTTTCATTGTGTTTCCTCAACCAAATGATGAAAAAAAATTGATCTCTTTTCCACCAGAAACTGTTGTCGCCATCGATCTCGGCTCAACCACCAGTTTTCGCCGTCCTTTGCTCATTCCTGGCTAGTCACGCACCCCTGCCGTCACACCTCCATTTTCCCCTGGTGAGCTTTAAATCTACTGTTGCATGACTTTCCCTTCTCCAGTGAAGGTGTTTTGGTTCTTTTAGTTTTATGTGCCTTATGTTTCAGATTTCCCTTTCGATTTTCAGCTTTCCTAAAAGGTGCATGCATGCTTTTTGTTATTACAAAAACACCCTTCAACCCATGGCCCTTAGAATTTCGTAGAAGCCTTTTGAAGAATCATTTTGAGTAATTACGTTTGTGCCCTTAGGTGTACATGGCAGGTTGTATGTTTTAACCCGGGGTCATTTACATGGGATGTGCTTAGATTTTAAATGGGACTTGTATTTTTAAATTAGTTTTGGCCTGGATGTATGTTCATAAAACCACTATGATATAGTTTACTAGGGTTTTATTAATTGAATAAATATTTAGCCTATAGATCTATTTTTACAGAAAATACGCAAGGGATTTAAAGTATATTTCAAAGTATAGTACTAAGCATTAAATTTATGACTAGCCTATAGTATTATGGAGTTTGTTTAATTCCATTGTTTATTTTTTCATATTTTTTATAATTTTTTTTTTAAAGAGTTCGGGCCACATGTTCAAAGGTGACCCATCTCCGAATTTATTCATAAGCCCTCACTTATTGCGGAGGAATACCTTGGTTACATTATTCCCAATTAACAACTTTTCCACTAATAACATAAAACAACCTTATGACCAGACTTAAAAGAAATAAAAAACTCTAACATACCCAAAGATAACAACAGTTAACTAGACCTTAAATAAGGCAACGCTAATTTATCCGTACTGATCAACCCTCTAAAAATCCTTGTCGCCTGACTTAACGAATTCCACACACACAAAACTCTATTTGCTCCTAATTTCGCCAAATAATCTGCCGGAGCATTACCTTCTCTAAAAATATGTTGCACATTAACATCCCCACTATGAACGAACTCCGTTATTTCCTCCCAAAAGTCTTCTAAATACCACACATTACATCGTTGCCAGTGCACCCACCACACACACACTTGCAAATCTGACTCCATGTCTATGCCTTGAAAACCCATATCTCGGCAATATCTTAACCCAAAAACCATTGCCTGCAACTCTGCACTAGTATTTGTACCCGCACCAAGGTGCTTCGAAAAAGCCAGAACCATATTTCCGTAAGAATCCCGTAAAACACCACCTGCCCCTGAAGCTCCTTGGATTCCCCAAACTGCTCCAGTCTATGTTTAGTTTAATTCTACAAACACTTGGTTTCTTGCAAATTACAGTTCGTATGACCTTCTATTTTACAAGGATGATTGGGATATTGAGCTCATGAAGCCGAGCTTCGTCCTTACATGAACATCTTGTAACTTTCGCATTTACCTTCTGTAATTTACCCACTGTGAAACGGATCAATTGCTTTATTTCCTCAGCTGAAAATAATTTCCCTTCCATCCCTGCTTTACACCGACGGAACCATAACCTCCATGAGATAACCGACGGGAGCAAACCAATTATACTACCCATTTGCGTCGATCTTGAAGCTCTCCTGAACCACACCAAAACAGTTTGGTACCACGTCCTGCTAGAGACAAAGGGAATACCCAACATATCCGAAAAGAATCTCCAAACATTCAAAGCAACTTCACCCTCCATAAGTACGTGATTGAGATCCTCATTAGCCCCACCTGCACAACAATCACATTTTGAAGGGATTGGAATACCAATCCTCCTCAACCTCTCATCAACACTGAGACAATCATTCATTGTCTTCCACATAAACACAGAAATGGTTTTTGGTAATCTCTCATGCCAAACCCAATCAGACTAGCACACGTCCGAGGCACGAACACAAACACACTCCCACGCACTTTTTGTAGAGAACCTACCAATCATTATTATCCGTCCAAACCAGTATATTCTGGCCTTCTCTACATGAACCCAAGAAATTACAAATTTCAACTGCCTTCTCATGGCCGACCATCCTCTCCAACTTATCAATATCCCATCCATTCTCTACCTTCAGCTCACATATTTGTAGTTTCGGTTCTTCCACGATTTGATTAACATTAGCAGCAGGACCCCCATCCCACCAGTTATCAAACCAAAAAGAAAGCCTTCCATCCCTGACCTTCCATTTAGAATGTTGGAGTACAAGGGGTATGCTACGGACTACCAAACGCCAAAACCGAGAGCCTTTGTTCGTCTCAGCCAAAGAATGTGTTTATTAGCAACATACTTTCCCCGAAAAAACCTTCACCATAAATCATCCCCTTGAAGGATCTTCCATGCAAATTTAGCATGCAGCAACGCCTGAACATCTTCAAATTTTCTCAAGCCAATGCCATTTTCTTCTATTGGTTAACACATTCTCCTCCAAGAGAACCAGTGCTTTCTACCTTTCCCATTCACCTCACCCTCAAAAAAGGAACTAAACATGCTATTTAACAATTTCAAGACATATTTCGGAAGCTGAAGAATAGCGAGCAAGTGGATTGGTAAACTTGCCAAAACATGCTTCATCAAAACCAGTTTATCCCCAGCAGACAAACATTTATTTTTCCAACCACCAATCTTATCCCAGACCCTTGTGATGAGTGGCTCTAAATATCGTTTTAATATTTTCCTGAAGCAATCGGAACACCAAGATATATAAAAGGAAAAAATCCTTCTACAAAGCCCGTAATCCGAAGCAGCTCCCTTTTCCTCCCAACTGTAAAATGTTTTCCAAAATAAACACCCTGCTTTGTCTTTGTTTACGCATTGCCCAGACCATTTCTCATACATGCCAATCACTTCCATCAATGCTTTCACAGATTTCTTACTTCCATTTGCAAAAATGACAATATCATCTGCATATAGTAGGTGCGAAATTATTGGCGTCCCTCAAGGTTGAGAAAAATTACCAATCCTTCCATTTGAGAAATTTTTCCAATAAACGGGATAATACTTCTTCCATGATAATAAAAAGGTAGGGCGAGAGGGGATCTCCCTGCCTCAACCCTCTTCGACCTTGAAAAAAACCACGGATAGTTCCATTCATCATAATGGAATACCATGGCGACTGAATACAATTTCTGATCAGCCCACGGACACCATTAGAAAAACCAAACCTCTCCAAAACATTCAAAAGAAAATCCCATTCCACCCTATCATAGGCCTTTGCCATATCCATCTTGAAAATCACATTGCCTCCCTGATTCTTTCGATTGATAAAAGAAACCATTTCTTGTGTTAAACTAATGTTATCAAATATGCTTCTTCTGGGAATAAAAGCACTTTGTTCCATGGATATCATTGACGAAAGGAGATGTGTTAAGCAATTAACAAGCACCTTGGAACATATCTTATAAAACACTGAGCATAAACTAATGGGGCGGAACTTATCAAAACCTAAAGGTTGCAATACCTTTGGAATAAGCACCAACAAAGAGGCTGTATAAAACCTCGGCAAAGGGGTACCACTAAAGAACTCCCTGACTGCATCCGTAATATCATCGCAGACAACTTCCCAACATGCTCTATAAAACCCAGAACCAAACCCATCAGATCCGGGGCTGCTAACAACAGGAATGCTAAAAACAGCTTCTTTCACTTCTTCCACCGAAGGTAAACGACTCAATTGGCAGTTTTCCTCCTCTGATAGAATAGGCTCAACGACACCCTCCAACTCTGGATACTCCACACTAGAAGATTGACCCAGAAATTCTTTAAAATAAGCAACAGCACCATCATGAACCTCGTGGAGACTTTAAGACAACCCCATTTTGAAGCCGCATCCCACAAACTTGTCTCTGCTTTCTAACTTTCAGTAGTGAATGGAAATACCGAGTATTTTTATCTCCTTGTTCCATCCACCAAACTTTAGCACACTACCCAAGACGCATACTCTCCCGCTTTTCCCAAGTGTCAAGCTCAAGCTTTGTAGCTAGCAAATCCTACTCTATATCTTCACTATACTGCCTCTGTAAACTGGACTCGAGTCCTTCTAACCGAGTCTCCAACGCTTGAATGTGTTGAGCCGTCCAACCAAAAACAGTTCGATTCTAGCTTTTAGTCTTACATTCAATCTTTTCATTTTATTAACTAATTTAACCATACCCATACCTTGGACATCTTGCTCCCAAGATTCTTTTACACAATCTATGAACCCAGCATGTTCAACCCACATTTGTTGAAAGCGGAAAGGGAGGGACCATATGCTACTGACTTGCTTGCTAAGGAACTCACCATTGGTGCATGATCCGATGTAGTGCGAGGTAAATAACGCATAGAGGATTCCGAGCAACAGAGGTATAAATCCATGAGTTAAAATCATTTACAGCCTGCAAAGAGCGAGGCCTTCCACCTCTCCTCTCATTATCATTAGAGATGACATTAAAATCACTAGATATCAGCCAAGGAATACTCAAGCCCCCATCCCTCTCTAGATCCTCCCAAAGTCTCCAGCGTTGTGCGTATGTGCATTTTGCATAAACAAATGACATTTTAAATTCTTGTTGACCATCCGATACCATGACTGTAATGTGTTGATTACTCATTAACAAAACTGTCACTCCTAACTCCGACATCCAAAACAACCACAGCTTCCCTTCCACTGATTCATTCGACAGGCACCCCTCAAACGAAAGACTACGATTGATAGTTGCCATGGAAACTTCACTTAAAAACAGCTCTGCTAAAGCAAGAACTATAGGCTTATATTTGGTCACAATTTTCTTTAATCTGTTTCTTGACATTCCAACCCCTCGGACATTCCAAAAAATTATTGGACTGATCATAGATTAAATTTAGAGGAACAGGTAATCACCCGCTTCGAACTTCTGACCTTCACCAACTTATCCTTTGGCATTTTCTTCTTTTTGTTATACACTTCTAAATCTGAAAACACCTCTTTACAGACCTCTATTGTTTCCACCCCAAGCTTGCTATCTAAAATACGGACCATCTTATCATCCTCCCCTGCAAAAACAGAGTCCTTTTCCTTTGACTGATGCTCATAAAAATTTAAAGTATCCTCTTGGATCTTGTTGCCAACCATTGGAACGAACTCTTCAGTCATCCCATACGTATCCTCCTGCTATTCCACTTCTTTTAATTGATGACTCTCATTCTCTATTCCATCAGCAATTGATCTGACCTCAATTTCCTTTTCTCCCTAATCTACAGCTACTGGATGAGTCACTGGTAACTCTACATCATCCTCTGTCCCCTTAACACTGTCAACAGAGATCAAAGCCACCACCCCATGATCTACTTCACTATCAGGACTCACAGCCACTCTGTTCAGATTTAAATCATTTGACCCTCCCAGCATCGGAGCCTCCGTCCGTTCTCCAGCATCTCCATTGGACTCCACCAAATCCTTATCAGACTTCTTCACCACCCTATATTCCTTTATCACTAAAGGCTTCTCCTTATCTCTAAACAATTTCTCTTTTTTGCAAGTCCTTTCATTATGACCCTACCTTTTACACCGAATACAGTAAGCCGGAAGTGTTTCATAAATCACTTCTTGATGATGACTGGAAGGACTCGCAAGCACCCTAATCCAGAATGAAGTAATAGGTTTTTTTATTGCATCCAACTCTATACAGACCCTCGCACCATCCGTTCTTATAGCGCATCGAGTAGAATTATCATTTCGAATAAGCTTTCCAATGGGCGCCGTTAGAATGCGTAAAATAGATGACTGATAAAAGTTTGGGGCTAGACCAGGAAGGAAAACCCAAACCGGCACAACAGATGGTTCCTCCTCTTCAATAAAATCTAGAGACCAATGAAACAGTCTGTATTGAGTACCATTAATGTCGCAAGCCTCACGCGAAAATGCCTTATTAAAATCCTCTTCCGATGTGAGAAGGATGAAAACGTTTCAATGCAATCTCATGGCTGAGACTATTGCCACCCCTGATAATCCCCATCTACTCTTTATGAACAACCGAATGGCATCCAAAGATGGATGTTGCCTCAAGAATTTTAAAACCAACGAAAACGAAATGGTTCTGCTGTCTTCTGAATCTCCTCTTTCGAAAACTGAAAATACGTCTCCCCATCCATCACTTTTAGAGCTCTCATGGCTAAAGGAATCTCAAGGAGCGGCTGAGTGCCACAACCCCACCCCGAGAAGGGCGGAATCGCGACGTACATGCCTATCCTTTTCTTTACTTTTTTTTTCTTTTCTTTTTCTAGTAATATGCGATCAGTATGAACATGACACACGTGTACTCTAAATTTCTAATTTAATAAAGGGAACACCTGATAGACATTCTATTCGAACATTCATCCATAAAAGACTCTCAGAGTCCATACGTTCATTAAAAAACATAACCTGTCATCCATAAACATAATTATTCTAGTTTGGAAAGATCTTAAGTGTCTGCCTCTCCCTCTGCAGTAGTGCCTTGCTCCCCAGCCTTTTCATCATTACCTGGATGTTTAAAACATTTAAAACAAAAGTGAGTCGAATACTCAGTAAGTAGTACACCATGCAGTGAAGATACTAGGTATCTATTCTTTTCTTTTGAAAACATGCATACATAAACATTTTGCTAATTCTTGACAATACTTTCATGCATCACAGTTTAAGGGATAAACCATACTTTCATGCATAAACATTTAAGAAATAACTATGCTTTCATGTATAAACATTTTAAGAAATAATCATACTTTCATGTCTCACTTTCTTGGCCGGTACACACTATTGCGCCCCGTGTGTTGGGATTAGCGGTCTTCCTTTGAACCTAGATTCCGCCCGTGGCCACAAGTTGGGAATCCCTTTCAGTCAGGGGTAGCATTGGATGCACTACCAGTACTACTTACCCGGCATTACAATCTACCCATTCCTTTGGTACCCTTTTCATTCATATGGTCATTACATATTTTCATACAATAAGACATTCATTCATTCAGTCCTTTCTTTCATTCATTTCAGTCATTTCAGTCATTTTCATTTAACAGTTCATTCATGGAAAACGTCATTTAAAAGCATAAACTTAACATCATCTTTTCATTTAACAGTCCATTCATGAAAATAACATCATTTTAAAAGCATGAGCTTGAACATCATTCTTTATTGCATCCATAAAGCGTCACTTCGTAGGGACAATTTAACATTAGTTCGTAGTGACATCTTAAAACGTTTTTTTCGCATCATATAAAGCATCAGTTCATACGGACATTTTAAAACACTTTTTTTACTTCATTGAAAGCATCGCTTAAAGCATAAGGCATGAGACGTTCCTTTTCTTTTCCTTTGCAATCAAAACATTTTCATCATCGTTCTTACTCCGATGCACATACATTTTTATGAAAAAGATACATTTTCATGTTATACTACATATAGGAATAATCAATAAGTTTATTGAGAGAGCATATATGGAACTCTCATGATTTAGAACCTACGTGCATGCATTACCTTATACACATACACACAATTATAATCGATAGGGTGATTGACAGGGCTATCAAGAAAGGGTTTCTACATACTATATACATTTACTCTTTCTTTAGAAGAACATCTGAAAAGAGATAGAGAGACATTCTTTCATAAAGAGAACTTGGTGTAAGAAGCATGCTCATAGCTACTTACCTCTATGCTTCTTGATACTTCCAACATCAATATAGATCCTATTCCAATAAATAGCATAAGCGTGTTAATACTCATACAATATTCTTTAACCCTCCCTTTAAAAGAGAAAGCCACAATACTATAATCTAACGTCCCTTCTATGCTTAGCATTAACCCCAATGACTACTCCTCACCTCAACTTACAAGAGAAATAACTTAAATATTAAGACATGCTAGCTGTCCATGGAAAGACTATTTTAAAAGCTTACATGAAAAGTAGTTAAGAATTCATAAGCTTCAAGCAATGTATCTTTGGTTCAAGCTCACTTTGGGTTACGGACATTAGGAGATAAAATCTGGAAATTCTCAACAATGGCTTTAAAATAGATTTAGGCACCTCAAGTAGGCTAAACAAGCTTAGGAAACATGCCATTTAAATCAACTTGTGGTCCCTCATTATAAAAGGTTAGCTTATCAATGTTTGGGACTCTTGGATTAGGTAGAATCTAACCAAACGAGAGATAACATAAATGAGCTATTTTTTTACATCAAGACATGGCATGATATAGGCTTAGGGGTACTTGGACAGCTTTGCATATCATAATATATTATGCACAATTAATCTCTTATATCTAAACTAACTAAGCTATAACCTATTCACATAAGCAATATGTTAATTAGTTTAGATAACATATCCCATTAAAATTAAACATAGCATAAAGTATAACAAAGTTACCCATTAAGCAACTTAAAAACCTTTAAACACTCAAGCTTATGCTTTACTCACTTAATGCCTTTAAAAACAAGATATAAAATCATAGAACCAAGCAAAAAATTTAAACCAAACCTCTAGCATCCTAAAAATATATTACCAACCAAACCTCAATACAAGGCACATGATACCAACATATATAATTTAAAATCACTATAATCATTATCTATAATTAAACCAAGTTTAATAATAACATAGTATTTTCGAAATATAGGAAAATAAATAGCAAAACAACTATAATACCATTCGATTTGAGCCAAAAACAGGGTATACATATTTATTTGCAAGATGGTAAATTAACAACACCAAAATACAAGCTAAAACAACTTAGTGGGCTTCCAAAATCACATTAAAATCAAATGATTCAAATTAGGATTTTTACCTTAAGTTCTTAGCCCCTTTCAAAACACAAGTGGAAGACCAAATAGGGGTATAGCCGTGTGGATGAAGAGCAACACGATATCACTGTTTTAAATCCTAAAACTTAAACATCAACAATCATCAAAAGAAAAACCCCACTTGATCAACCATTGCTAAGTTCGAAATACATAAAGGAGAATGATTAAGGGTACTCTTACCTTACTATTTTCCTCTTGGGAAGAAGGAATGATGGATGCTGGCTTGAGATTGGAAGAACAATGAAGTGGTAGAGAATGGGACGTAGACACACGGATGAGGGCTTGAGGAAATTTTCTCTTTGTTTACCTTAGAACCAACGGGTGCAAGAAGGAAAAAAAAATTTATTGGCTTACTTAGGAAGTTTACGAGACCAAGGAAAAGAAAGAAAAAAAATTAGTGGCTTGTCTTAGAAGCCTACGGGTGAAAAGGGATGGGAGGAACTTTTGCCCTAGTCAAAGCTTATCACATAAGCTTTGGAGATGAATGGTGGAGATCTATCCACCTCAAGGTTACTTTTCACCTACCAATCCAATGGTAGAGAATAATTGGGTCATTTCCTAAATAAATAAAATTAAAGGGCTTGAGGGAAAATATTTCAAAGTCTTAAAAATAATACTCTTGATTTATTTTAATAAATCATATTTTTAAAAGTAAAGCATACTGATCTTAAAATAACATAATTGAAAGTAATAAAAATCTTTTATCTCAAAATATTTAACTTAAAGAATAAATAAAATGATGTAAGGACTTACGTAGTAGGACTCGGCTATTACACTGAGGAATGGCAGATACCATGTCTACAAAAGATCAAGTGTTGCCTAGCTACAGGACCGGCAAAGGACCACCATGGGCTCCCACTGCTGCCATGCAGAAACACGAAAACCCCAGAACCAAAAACGCCTTGTGCAACTCGTAAATCGCCTCTCTGTAAAACTCGCAACTCTATTTCTTAATATAAACTGAATATGTTATACCTTATAAAATTATTATGTTATACCTTACATAGAAAATGAATGAATATGTTATGAACTTTAAATAATATTACTATCTCATAATCTTAATATAATCAAAGATTTACTAGATTATTTCTATTAGGGCTGCACATTGGCCCGTCCAAACACTTTTTTGGCCCGATCCGACTTGGCCCGCAAATATGGACAGGGAAAAATAACCCGACCCAACCTCAACCATTCGGATCGGGTAAAAATTATTGGTTTCTTTTTTTCTTTTATTTTTCACTACTTGAAAGTCCTTCTCTCTCTACCTCTGCATTAGAGACGCAGACCATGGCCAATAACTATAAAACTCGTTCAAAGAACAAAAACGATGTTAAAGACTTCGATCGTCTGGGACCCAAGAAAACCAAAATCTCTAATTTTCCTTGCTGTCTAATGAAGACGGAAACCGGATAAAAAAGTTCAATGCTTTAGGAGAAGAAAAATCAATGAAACCCATTATCAATTTAAGAGCTCAAAAGAACTCCAAATAAGAACATAGTGAGAAAGAACAAAAAAATTGAAGAAAGAAGAAGAATATATTTCTAGGTTTGTTTTTTATTCCCACATGGTTTTCCAAAGAAGATGCATACTTGTATAGATATAGATATTTTGTACCTTGAAAATCCGAAACATTATATTCTTAGAAACAAGACACAGATTGAAAGGAGACGAGACACAAATTGAAAGAAGAAGACGAGAGGTTCCAGAGGAGGAGCAATAGAAAAAACCCGCCAATTGAGAGGCTTTTTCTTTCGTTTTGTCCGAATGGGATTTCGAGGCTCGACCTCGTCTTAGTCCAGATCCGGTGATGGAGAACGGCGACATAGAACAAAGAGGGTGGCTACACTAGCTAGGGTTCGAGTGAAGTGCAACTGCGATGAAGGGAATTGTCCCGAATGGGCAATCTTAGAGTTGCAAGGTGCAATAGAAGCTCAACCTTCCTTCTAAGACGAGGCCAAAGGAACTCTACCTTTTCGGGTCATCGGTTTCGACGGAAATTGGGTGTTTAAACCCGATAGGAGATTTAGATCCGATGAACCCGTCTTTGATCGGGTGGGCTATATCGGGTATCTTGGACAAAGCGAGTCCCAGCACTTTATGCACAGGCCTAATTTCTATAGTATGATTTTAATTAATTAGAATGCCACAAATCGCTTTCTTAGAAAGTTAGAAACTGTGTTTAATGTTTCGTATAAATTTAGAAACACTTTCTTATTTCCATGGTATGGATTTAGTGTTTCGTATAAATAATAAACTGTGAAATGAAATTTTAGAAGTAAAGCTACGAGGTAAGTAATTTGCTTATCCACCAAACTTGTATGGACTTATCACTTCTCTTAATTTTTTATTAGGTTTATTTTAATTTGTATAAATCTATGACGTGTTTCAACTTTGTATAGATTTCAATTCTCATTTTGTTGTTCATTGAGGAGTGACAGATAGCCACTTTATCCACTTTGATTAAGGATAACTCAACTCATCTCAAACTAATCATTGATGAAACTTAGGTCTTGTTTGGACAATAAGTTGATCTCATTTCATTACATCTAATCATTACAATTTTTTCAAACTTTCAAATAAAATATAATAAAATATGCATTTTTTATTTTTTAACCAGGTGCTATGTGCAAAGGGCATACATGCCTTGTACATAGCTCCTCACTAGATATATATATATATATATATATTTATATAGTATGATTTTTAAATATGTCCATTAAATGTGTCCATTTATATATATATATATATATTTTTATCAATTAAAAAAATCAATATTAATGAATTTATATATATATATTTAATAATTAAAAAATGTTTAAAAATATTTTAAAAAAACACAAAAATTCTTTTTTTTTTTTATAGAAAGTTTGAACTTCATTGCAAAGAGGTACTAAAGACCTCAATTCTGAGTACAAGATAACTGATCAACATAAATAACATATTCAATAAAAGCAAGAATAGAGTGCCACCACAGCTGCATTTGTGAATTAGTCCATGCATGTCTAGCCAGATGATGAGCAGCAACATTAGAAAGTCCACCACCATGCTATATCTTGCAATTCCTAAAGCCCTGTATTAATCGTTTGATTTCAGCAATAACAGTCCTCATAACTATAAAAGAATCTGCTTCACAATTAACTTCCTCAACCAAATGCTTGCAATCACTTTCAGTCATAAGGTTTTGGATGCCAATGTTTAGACAAAATTGCAGTCCCCTCAAAACAGTAGTAGCTTCCACAATTTATGGTTCAAGAAACTCTTCTTCCCCTCTACTTAGAGCCATGATAACAGAACCATAAGAATCTTTAAGAATTGCATCAATACCAGTTTTAGTGTGGTCAAAGAATAAGGCTCTATCACAATTGAGTTTAAACCAATCAGTTGGAGGAGGAGACCATTTATAATTCATTTTTTTGGAATTAACAGGTTGCTGCAACCCAGAAACCTGCATAACCTTCTTTGAAAAAGCAAACTCTATTACTTGTAGAGGTGGTAAATTGATTTGCTCATGGATCATCTTGTTTCTTCTATGCCAGAAACCCCAATCATCAGAACAAAGTCAAATAAGTCATCTGATGATCCTTCTGAAAATACATGCATTGCAGTGGCCATGAAAGAAGTAAACTGATTCATATGTTGCAAGGTAGGAAACTTTCTCGACCAGTATTCATGCATGGAAGGATAGAAAAATAATGCATGAGCTAAGTTTTCCATACTATGGTCACAAAAATAGCAGGCCCCATCCACATCTACCCTTTTACTGATAAGATTAGCCTTAGTGGGAAGTATCTCTTTGCATGCTCTCCAAGCAAAAATTTTAGCTTTATGAGGGATTTTTAACTTGCATAAACCTTTCCTATGTGGGGGGCCCCCTATGAGAGAAGGGCACATGCCCAAAGAGACCAAACTACGTAGACCCCAGGCCCCTCAAGCGAAAATGCTAAGCAGGCTTGTGGCCCAAACAGGGAGGCCACATACCGAGCCCACGACCATAAGCCTATCTGAAGAGGCCATGGCAACAAGCTTAGTAACGTCAAGCTTGCTGTCTTGGGACTTGGTGACCTGTCGAGCCTTGCCATAAAGCACTGTACAGACTGCTGGACATAGGCGGCGAGGCACGTCCGATCATGGGCACGTAGACTTGAGCCACGTCGCATTCAATGCATGTCAGGGAACCTAGCAAGCAACGACATGCTACCAGAGGTGCGCGAGATGGCTAGACCATGACCTGACGCCCTAGCGCGACAGGATGGTGGCAGCAGGTCTGACCGAGCACGACCTAACAACCCAAAATCTCCCTCAGTAGTCTAAGCCACGGCCTGACACACTGTTACGGCAGGGGGGAGTGCTAGCAAGTCTAAGCAAGGTACGATTTGACATGCCACGATCTCGCTTGGTAGGTGAGACCAAACCAGGTATAAAAAATGGCCATCCCCCCACGGGAGGTCTCTCTAAACTTTCTACCAATTTTCTCCTAATTCTCGAAGCCTTCCCCATTTTCCAGAGTGTTCTTCACTAACTTTGGCATTGGAGCTACCTTGAAAGTCATTGGAGCCCATTCTTCTTCCTTGATTGCAAGTGGCGTAAGTTTGGCTATTGTGGCACTGCTCAGGCTACAAAACACGACCTCAATAGTGGCATTGTCTATGGGATACTTTCCATAAACATGTACTTCGCATGCCGGCAGCAACACGGTCCCAAACTACTTAGGGGGAAGAGGACCAGAACGAAAGCATGGAGGCAAGACTCGCAAGCCTGTAGGAGACGATAAGGAAGCTGATAGAGGAAACAGGGAGGAGGATTTGGTGGGAGGAGGAGAACCTAGCGGGACTGAGCATGTGGATTCACAGCGGGTCCCTGTGAACTCTACAGTGGAGGAGGAAAGATGCAAGATGCACCTCATCAGCACCGACTTACCATACAGCGTGGGAGTCATGGAAGTGCCTCTTCCACCCAAATTTTAAATTCCTCATATGGAGGTGTAGGACGGGACCGAAGACCTGTTGGAACACCTGGAGATGTTCAAGGCCCACATGACATTGCACAGTTTCCCGGGTGAAATCGCCTGTCGGGCCTTTCCTTTGATGTTGAAAGGGCCCGCTCGGGCCTGGTTCGGATCTCTGCCACCCAAGACTGTAGATAGTTTCAATGAGCTGGCTCGCCTCTTCATGACACAATTCATGGCGAGTCGGAATAGGAGACTCTCGGCTGCTTACCTCCTCAGGATTAAGCAGTGGGATGGAGAGAGCCTGAAGTTGTATCTCTCTCGGTTCAATCAAGAGCACATGACAACGGACGACCAAGATGAGAAAATTTCCTTGGCAGCTCTCCTGGGCGGGATCTGGCCTAGGAACCTGTTTATGGCTAAAATAGCACGGAGGACTCCGACCACGCTGAGGGAGTTCATGGACAGGGCAGACAGGTTCATCAATGCCGAAGACACCCTCGAAGCCTTGATGGCTCCATGAGGGACTGAGATGGAGCAGGCGGATCGGAAGGCGGCTGGGCAAAGGGGAAGTCGTGGCTACAAAGGAGCAAAAAGAGAAGCACCAGACACAGGGAGAAGGGGAGAAGCCTCGACCAGGCCGCGTGCTCACGTGAGTTTAGTGGTGGAAAGGGATCGCGAGCAAAGTTCGCGGAGAGAGCCGCCAATATTGCGAGTATCACATGACTGACCGGCACAACACTAGGGATTATTAGGCCTTAAAAATGAGAAAGGACGAAGATCAACAAAACAGGAGGTGAAAGTTAGAGGATCTGGAAGATCAGCTTAGGGGGGGCCGCCAGGGTCCTCGACGGGGTGCAAGCTCAGAACAGCAAGTTGCGAGGAACGAGGATCGGAGGAACCCCTAGGTAGAGGACTGGCCGATCGGAGAAATCTGCACAATCACCGGAGGATATGCAGGTGGGGGGGTCACGTAGTCAGCCCGGAGAGTGATTCTCACGCCCGGAAGGCCCGCTACAGAGAAGTGTTTACAACCGCGAGGATGCCCGTCAGGACACCATGGCATCCTGGGAACGCCATAATAACCTTTGGCAAGAAGGACGAAGAAGGCATCCTTACACAGCATGACAATGAGTTGGTGGTAACAATACAAGTTGCAAACTTTATGACCCGGAGGATCCTTATTGACAATGGCAGTTCGGCAGACATCCTGTTTTGGACGGCCTTTGTCAGGATGAGAATCAACCCAGACCAACTGCACCCCACCCCGATGCTGCTCAAAGGCTTCACAGGCAACATTGTCCAACCAATGGAGGCCATCACCCTATCCATCTTGGCAGGAAAGGCCCCCAGGAACGTTGCGACCATGGTTGACTTCTTGGTGGTCAAAGCCCCAACCGTGTACAATGTGATACTGGGACATCCCACTATGAACAACTTAAGGGTGGTGACGTCCACCTACCACCTCAAGATGAAGTTCCCCACCAACTTGGGAGTGAGCAAAGTTCGCGACTAGCAAGCATTAGCTTGGGAGTGTTATGCTCGAGAGCTGAGGCATGAGATCAAAGTCGTCACGACCATCAAAGAAGCTAGGGAGGTGCCAGGGCCAGACTCACCGTCTCCCCTGGCGGAATGGGATGAAGAAGTTCTCGACGAGCAAGCCCTTCGACAGGCAGAGCCCAACAAGCCCTTGGAACTGGTTTCGATAGACCAGCAGAGACTGGAGCACACGGTCCACATCGGGACTAAGTTGGATCCGGAGTTAAAGGAGGCATTAAAGTGCCTCCTCATCGAGCACAGATGTGTTTGCCTGGAGCACTGGCTCAGTGTCAACCCTAGATCCCAAAAAGTCAAGTAGAAGCGGCAGAGCTTTAGCGCCGAGAAGTATGCAGTGATAGATGAGGAAGTGGACCGTCTCTTGGCAACGAGGTTCATCTGTGAAGTTCACTACCCAGAATGGCTTTTGAACGTGGTCTTGGTGAAGAAGGCTAATGAAAAATAGCGGATGTGCATCGACTTCACTGACCTGAATAAAGCTTGCTAGAATGGGCTTTCCATTATCGCACATAGACCTATTTGTGGATTCAACAGTAGGACATCCCCTCCTCAGCTTCATGGATGCCTACTCGGGATATAATCAAGTCAAGATGAATCTGGAAGACAAAGAGAAGACCGCATTTGTCACAGATCGGGGGCTTTACTGCTACAGAGCAATGCCGTTTGCCCTTAAGAATGCCGGGGCCACCTACCAATGTCTTTTCACCCGTATGTTCAAGCAGCAGATCGGCCAGAATATGGAAGTGTAACATCCCGCTCCTTCTTTCTAACGTAAGCAAATTCGACTGTGAGTCTCGTTATGCATACCAAATCTCGATAGTGTATTTTTAAAGATATTAAGTTATTTCTAAAGTAAGCCTAGTGTTTTAAAGCCCTCGAATATTTTAAATACCCTCTAAATATTTATATGAGATATTTCCAATGTTATTAAACCAAGTTTGATTTTAAATAAGACAATTATAATATTTTTGAAGAGCTCCAAAAATATTATAATTATAAGAAATCATTTTATTAAAATAATTTCAGTTATTTAAAATATTATGAGATTTAAATTATGTTAAAAACTCTAATTAATTAGATGGTTTTATTCTCTTAAAGATATTAAACAAGACTTCATCATTTTATTAATGATGAAGAAATATTATTTTATAAACTAAAGTTTAGTTTAAATAATATTCTATCTTAATTTCTCTCAGTGCTTTTAAGTTAAATCGATGTTTAATCTCTTATCGTTAGATCGTCCTAAAGATCCCAAGATGAAGGGCCTGGATTAAATACCCAAGCCCTTTCTCTTTCTCCCTCACTTTCCCTTTTCCCTCTCTCTCTCTTCTCTCTCCCTCACGCGTATGCCGCCCCCTCCCCTGGCCGAATCTCTTTCAGCCCAGCCCGATGCCGTCGTGCGCTGCCCAACCTCACCGCCACCACCTGCGACTCCCTCTCACGCTGGCGAGCTCCCACCATCGAACCCAACTTCCATCTCGCAGCCACCCTCTCCCAAGCACGCACACAGCTCCTCACGCACGGCTTCACCGTGCACAGCTCCTAGCGCTACCGTCGTCAGCCAAGGCCGCCACCGAGCACCACCACGAGTCTTCCCTAGCCACCCTCTACCAAACCTAGCCACCGTAGCTCCTCCCTAGGCGACACGCACGAGTTCTCTATACCCATGGCCAAGCTCTGCCTCCCATGGCCACCACACCACCACCAGAAGCCTCCTCCCTCACTGGTGAGTAGTTGATGGGCGTAGAGCGTGATGAGTAGTGTCGGGAACTGTGGAACAGTGTCCCAAGGTAGTTAAGATGTGGCCAGTAGTCTGAGGTGACAAGTGTCACCGTGTAGCTGGCTTATGGCTAGGAGTATGTGTGAAGTGACATAACAAGTGTAAGAGTGGCATAGCGGAAGCATGACGAGGTAATGTCACGAAGTGACATGGTTAAACAAGAAGTCGTGCTTGTGATGGGTGAGGAGTTAGTGTAAGAATGATGCAGCGAAAACGTGACGAGATGTCACGATGTGACAGGAGTACGTGAGGGACCGTACTCATGATGAGTTAGGAGTTGGGGTAGAAATGACATAATCGGATGTCAGGTGACGTAAGGTGTAGTTATGAATGGAGTCTTGTCGTGTTAAGTGTTGGGATGAATTGTCAAAAGGGACAGATAGTATGAAGAGTCATGCTAGCCGGGGTAAGAGAAGGTTGGTATTGGAGTATGGGCTTGTTTACACAAGCAGGTGATCAATGTGTTATATGTTGGTCTTAGATGATAAAAGGGTAAGGTACATGTGTAATCTGGTTAGACACATGTGCCGGACAGATTTACCATGTGTAATGGGTAATCTGTCCTAAGTATAGTTACACGGTGCTTATGCCTCAGAGTTGGCTTAAAGCGGTGTGGCGTGTATGGATGGGAATGAGGATTTAGTGTGAGCTAAGATGCATGAAGGCAGTGACGGGTGTATTGTCTAAGATTGAGATGCGTGATTCTTTCGGTCAGAATCATGCATCGAAATGTGATCAATAAGAAGAATAAGATGAAGATCTTAGTGTCTTAATCTTAAGGTGAATCATGGGTTTACTTTAGTGGATAAGCACTCGAGGTAAGACCTTGAGTTTGGAAGAGGTAGTGACCGTAAGTAGATCCTGAAGGTTTTAGCATAGTAAGGGATACATAAGAGCATGGGATAGAAGGAGAGTGTTTCCAAGCGAAATGTAGTTCTATTTCTACTTTAAGTTGCTTATGCACTAGATAGAAAATGACGTCAAAGTTATGTGTATGTATGTAGGTTGCCATCTGACACGCACATGATTAGACTGCATGATATGGAAGTAGCATGGAGTCCAGGTAAGTATTATGTTCATACTCTTCTAGAGTTTCTAAACGACATGAAAATGAAGAAAAATAAATGTTTCTCTTTATGATGCTTTATTAAACGAAAGGAAACGATGTTTTACGAAAAGCATGCTAAGTATAAGTGTTCAAAGGTATACGTATGTGCGGCCCCTTCTTGGCAGCCCCTTTTTATGCAACCAAAGTATTAATTGTATACATGTGAATGGATAACTATACGCAATATCTATTGTATGTATTTTCACGAAATGAGATGTGAGGCTTACGCCTCGTGCTTTAAGCAATACTTTAAACGATGTGAAGAAAGTGTTTTAAAATGTCCCTATAAACTGATGCCTTATGGATGCCATGAAAGATGATGTTTAAGCCCATACTTTTAAATGACGTTTTTTTCATGAATGAACTATTAAATGAAAAGGACTGAAAAGGAAAGGACTGAAAAGAAATGAACGTTTCAATGCATGAAAATACGTAACGGCCATGACTGAATGAATGATGGTACCAAAGGGCTGGGCAAATTGCAATGCCGGGTAAGTAGTACTGGTAGTGCACCCAGTGCTACCCCTGACTGAAAAGGGATTCCCAACTCATGGCCACAGGCGGAATCCAAGTCTAAAGGAATATCGCTAAGCCCAGCACACGAGGAGTAATAGTGTGCAATGACCAATGGAAAGTGATAAGAAAGAATGTATCAATGCATGAACTCTTTAAGAAATGAAGGCACTGACGGGAGAAACGCTTTACGAAAAGAAAACTCATTTTTAAAGAAAAACCCCATCCAGTGATGTTTTCGAAAGGAATGCATGTCTCATGTATGTATAGTATGTATGGAGTGATGAATGCATGAATGAAAACTTATGTTAATATATTTTAACTGTATGAAGTTATGCTTTCAAGTCATCGACTCATTTTAGTTTTTATGTATGCCCCTCCCCCCACAGGAACTAATTGAAGACCATGCGTCAGGATGGACACGACCTAAGGGAAAGAGCACGGAAGTCTAGGCATGAGAGTTTTAATTGTATGAGAGGTCTTTTTATTTTAAGATTGATGTTTTTCACTGTAAACCTCTTTTATTCACAAAGCACATTTTATTTTACAACGTAGAGTCTTGCACCCTGAATATGGAAGTAAAAGTTTTAATTCGAACGGTAATTTCCATCGTCTTTTATAAAATCCTTTTATAAAAAGTCTTCACCGCAAGGACGAGCGTTACAGGAAGTGTAAGTGGACGACTTGGTAGTAAAGAGCAATAAGCCCGAGCTACATCTAGTAGACCTTTGAGAGGCCTTCTCCATCCTCCGCCAATACCAGATGAAGCTCAACCCGTTGAAGTTCGCATTCGGGATGGAGTCGGGAAAGTTCCTGGGGTTCATGGTCTCCGAAAGGGGGATCGAGGCAAACTTAGAAAAGGAGAAAGCAATGATGGGGATGCCCTCCCCCCACAACCTTCATGAGGTCCAAAGGCTGGCCGACTGGGTGGCAGCCTTGAACCGTTTCATCACCTGATCAACCAACCAGTGTCTCCCCTTCTTCCAAGTCCTGAGAAAGGCCCAAGGTTGGGATACAACCCGTGATGAAGCCTTCACTGGCCTCAAGAAGTACCTAAGTCGCCCCCCCCCCTCTACTGAGCCAAAAGAAACCAGGAGAGGATTTGATCGTGTACCTAGCCATGTCCCCGCACGAGGTGTCAGCAGTACTGGTACGGGAAATGGAGGAAGGACAACAGCCCGTCTACTCCACAAATCGATCCTTCTGCGAAGCCGAATCTAGGTATCCACGGACCGAGATGTTGGTGTTCACCCTAGTTGATGCCTCGAGGAGATTGAGGCCATCTTCCAAGCCCACTCGGTGAAGGTGCTCACCGACCTTCCCCCCAAGAAATTCTTGCAGAAGCTAGATACCTCGGGACGCCTTGCCGAGTGGGCAATCGTGCTCAGCGAGTTCGATATGGAGTACCTGCCCTGTGCCGCGATCGAAGGACAAGTGTTGGCAGACTTCGTCGTAGAGTTCACCAACTTCTTGGAGGAAGCCCCGATCGCATCCCAAAGAAAGCCCTGGTAGGTCTATGTAGACGACTCATCCTACCAGGCTAGCGAGGGTGTAGGGGTGCACATAGTGACCAAACGAGGGGAGGAGCACAATTATGTAGTCAAACTCACCTTCAAGGTAACCAACAATGAGGTTGAGTATGAAGCACTCTTGACCGGGATGTTGGTTGCTCAGCTGTTAGGAGCAAAAGTGATAGAAGTAAGAGCCGACTCCCAAGTGGTCGTCAACCAGGTACTAGGTCAGTTTGCCACGAAAGGAGAAAAGCTGAATAAGTACCTCCAAATCATTTGCAATAAGCGTGACCACTTCCGCTACTTTCGCCTCCAGCAAGTCTCAAAAGGAGAGAATCAAAAGGTAGACCGGCTGGCTAAGCTCGCGTCCAGGCAGAAAGAACTTCCCCTCCCAGAACACACCGTGGTCAGAATGGTTGATGCCCCGTCCATTGGAGGAGAAGTGTTTGTCACCACCCTGGCATCCCCCAAATGGGCAACGGATATCAGAGATTTCCTACAGGAGGGTAAACTACCAGACAACCCAGAAGAAATGCAGAAGATCAGGAACAGGGCGGCTCGGTTCACCCTGTTGGAAGGGATCCTGTACAAATGGGAAATACATACTGGTTGAAATCCACTGAGGAATTTACGGGAGCCACCTGGGAGGAAGAGCACTGGCTGCAAGGGTAACCTGACCAGGGTAGTACTGGCCCCGGTCCCTCAAAGATGTGGAGGATTTCGCAAAAAAATGTCAAAAGTGTCAAGAACCACACTACCCACCAGAGGAACTAACGTCGATCACGGCCCCTGGCCTTTAGCTCAGTGGGCCCTAGACCTCATCGGCCCATTCCCAGCTGCCTGGGGAGGGGCCAAGTTCATAGTTGTAGCAATTGATTACTTCACCAAGTGGATTGAAGCGGTGGCCCTGGCAAGCATTACCTCCCAAACTATCACAAAGTTCCTATGGAAGTCGGCAGTCTTCTGATTCAACATACCTCAGAGCTTCATATCGGACAACGGGAGACAATTTGACTGCGCGCATTACCGAGAGTGGTGCGCAGAGCTTGGAATCAAGGCAAAATACTCCTTGCCAGGACACTCGCAAGCCAATGGCCAAGCCGAGGCAACCAACAAGGCCTTCCTCTCCACCCTGAAGAAGAAACTTGGGACGCACAAAGAAGCGTGGGCAGAAGAACTCCCGAGCGTATTGTGGGCCTACCGAACAACTATTTGAACCCCCAGCAGAGAGACACCCTTCACCCTCACATAAGAGAGCAAGGTAGTGATCCCTGTAGAGGTCGGAATGCCCACCTTCCGTGTTCAGCACTTCAACCTGGACACTAATAACGAGAGGATAGCTGAGTAGTTGGACATGTTGGGAGAAAAAAGGGAAGAGGTGGCCATGCGAACGGCAAGTAACAAGCGAAAGGCGAAGCAATATTTCAACAAACGAGTCAAGCCACACTCCTTCAAAGTGGGCAACTTGGTGTTGCGACAAACCGGAGTAACCACCCAAGAAGAAGGAAAACTAGGACCACAATGGGAAGGCCCGTATGTGGTAATCGCAAGCAATCGACCCGACTCCTACCGCCTCAAGGACAGTGCTGGAAATGAGGTCCCCCACCCTTGGAACGCTGAACACCTAAAGAAGTACTACGTATAGGGGTGTACGGCAATACCTTGTATGAGCATTGTAAACTTGTTCAATGAATGAGAATGCTCAGATGTTTATCTCAAATTCCTTTTCATCTTAAGCTTGGAACCAATAAAACTGAGTCCCTAGACTCGCCTCGAAGTTGAGTCCCTAGACTCGCTACGGGGTAAGGCCAAATCTCTAGACTTGCCGACCCCCCATCCAGCAAAGCTGAGTCCTTAGACTCGTCGCGAGGTCCAGGCCGAGTGCCGTATCCCGAGCCCATAACAAGGCCTAACTCGCGACCAAATAAGTCAAGTCTCTAGACTCGTTGTAGGGTAAGGCCAAGTATCTTGACTTGCCGACCCCTCGTCCAACAAAGTCGAGTCCCTAGACACGCCTCGAAGTCGGGTCCCTAGACTCGCTGCGGGGTAAGGCCAAGTCTTTTGACTCGCGACCCCCCATCCAACAAAGCTGAGTCCCTAGACTCGCCGCTAGGTCTAGGCCTAGCGCTGTATCTCGAGCCCATAACAAGGCTAACTCACAACCAAAGAAGTCAGGTTCTTAGACTCGCTGCGGGGTAAGGCCAAGTCTCTTGACTCGCCGACCCCCCGTCCAACAAAGCCGAGTCCTTAAACTTGCCGCGAGGTCCAGATTGGGGACCGTATCTCGAGCTCTCGACAAGGCCTGACTTGCGACCAAAGAAGTCAGGTCCCTAGACTCGCTACGGGGTAAGACCAAGTCTCTAGACTTGCCGACCCCTTTTCCAACAAAGCCGAGTCCCTAGACTCACCTCGAAGTTGGATCCCTAGACTACTGCGGGGTAAGGCCAAGTCCCTTGACTCGTCGACCCCCCATCCAATGAAGCAAAGTCCTTAGACTCACCGCGAGGTTCATGCTGGGCTCTAGTTCCCGAGCCCTCATCAAGGCATTGTCGGGTCAACCCGCGAGATTCGTTGTAAAGTCAAAAGTAAAAAATGCATAAATAGGGCACAAATGGTCTCCATTTCATTTCATCAAAAGAATACAACTTTTGCATAAGAGGAAACAAAAGGGTGCTATACAGAGGTCCTACAAAGTAGAGAGAGAGAGAGAGAGATTACAAGGAGTAGAGCCCAAGCCCATCACTAGGGAGGAGGAGGCGGAGGAGAACCTTTGGGTTAGAGAGGATACCCTGGCTTCCCGATATTCTTAACGTAAGCTTGTGCTTCGGCGTTCGGGGGAAGGGAGGCCAAGTCCAAAGTGCGTAGGTCCAACCCAGGGTTCTGGAGTAGGTCTTCATGCATCCGTTCAAGACCTTTCCGGTAGCAGTAAGACCAAGTCGCATCCCGGACGGCGTTGGCGTTCGCTATCTTGGACCTGATCTCCCCACAATGCTGCGCGACTCCATCCAACTGAGACTTTAAGCCAGAAATCTCGATGTCACTGGCAAGGAGAACGAAGTTCCTCTGGATCCCCGTGTGAGAGAGCTCACCAATGCATTCATTTGCCCACCACAGTTGCTCCCTTAGAGGCTGGGCCTCCTAGGTAAGTTTGAAGTGCCCGGACAACAACTTCAAGCGTTGTCCAGCAATCGAGGCCCGACCCCACTCGGACTCCTTCAATTTCTCCCTGGCCGACTCCAGCTCTGCTTCTCAGGCAACTATATATTCTGCTCGGGCGTGACACAAGCCTCTTCAGTGCGTTGGTTTGTGGACTACCACCGGCGGATGTTCTCCTCGGCATCGCGCAATAGGTCTTTAAGGATCTTCTTCCTCTGGTTACGCTTCTTAGCAACCGTCTCTAAGAGTTGGTTTTGCTTCTTCATGAACACCACTACATTGATCAGCTCTTTACGCTTGGTCTTAAGGTCCTTGATCTTCTGGGCCGCCTACTTCATCTTGCAGTACTCAAAGCTACCCAACGTCCTGAGCTCTCGGTCGGCCTCCTCCAGCTCCCCTAGCTCCTCCCCAATCTTCGCGGCTAGCTGATCCATGACCTACGATAAATGGAACATTAAGAAACATCAAGGCAAAGGACCAAGAAAGATTCGACGAAGTAAACAGAGGGAAGGAAATCCTACTTGGGCAAAAAGGGGATGCAACATCTGCATTGTCCGCTTAGTGGCCGCAGCCTTGGCTTTATCCAGGCTCAAAGATGGTGCCCAGCTCCCATCTACCCCACCAGAAGAGGAGGGGCCGGCGACTGCCAGCTACCAGGAAAAGTTTGGGAGCAACCCCCAACACTCGGTGCATGGACCAGGGGCGACTGGGGATGAAGGCTCTGAATCGTCATCGTCACTTAACTCCATGACGAAGGGAGGATCCAGGGGACTCTTCGCATGATCGGCCCCGCTCAGTCCCTCGAAAGAAGGGGGAGCGACCCCGACGTGGGGAGAGGTGGACCCGGCGATCCCCTCTGGGTTCTCGACCTCAACAGAGGAGACGTCTCCATGCTCCCCCTGCTTCTCTTTCCCCTTCACCTTCTTGGCCTCCTTCTTCCTCTTCGACGTCTACTTGGAAGTAGAAGTTAGGATGCCCTCCTTATTCTCCTTCTCCTCCTCTTTCTTCCTGCTTGCTCGCGGCCCCGGAGGAACCCTTCTCTTCTTCCCAGTGCCCAGCTTTGGGACTCTGCTCCCCTTCCATGCGACTAGCTTCTGGGATTGGCTGGAGAACACCACAGGTTGCCACCTCCCACAAAGTATCTTCAAAAGTCACAAACGGCTCGAATGTGTATCTGGAGAACATCACGGCGAGCGAGGGGGGGGGCACAAAAGAGTTGAAGAAATGCGTCTAGAGCTTACACTCGTCTAGTTCTTCATCCGAGGGCAACAATGGGTCAGGGAAGGATCCAGCAGAAGCAAGTCGGGGGCACGTCTAAGAAGAAGAAGGCCCGACAGAGGAATGCGAACCACTTGGAAACATCGTGGTTCCCCAAAGGGATTGGAATGTCCGGGCGCACAGATTGCTACCGCCCCTGTCTGTGGGTGTCCTGGCCCTGGGGTGCATCGGCACGAGTTCCCGATTCCTAGGTACGACCACAGGAAGAAGAGGAACCCCGAGCCTTACCACTTGGCTTCTTCCGAGGCGAATTGTGATGCACCTTCGGTCGTTTCGCCCTGCCACCAGAGGAGCTCGAGGCATGCTTCAAGCCCCAGGGAGAGGGGATATCACCCAAGAAGTTTCTGCTGATCACATACGAGCGATCGAGCATGGACAAGAAATCACAGGTGTTCTCATCGAAGAGGGCTTGCTCTATCTGCGACTCATCAGAGTGGGCCCTCACCCAAGCTATCACCTTCTCTAGATGAGCCTCCTCCCTCCAGTTCAGTGTAAGTTCTAGACTCTCTGAGGAGGGGAGGAACCCCCAAAACGCCTGAAAGGGATACTCCTTGTGGGCAGCCTCCCCCTCAAGATACTCCTAGCCCAACCTCAACACAAAGAAAAATTTCTGAGACCACTCCTTAATGCTTGAGCGGCGCTACTCCCCGGCTGGCAATTGATGTGATACATCGAAAAGAACTCTCAAGCCGTCAAGTCGGGGTACTCATCAGCAGTCCCACTAACTGCCATTCGAAATATGACGCAACTGGATATTAGGAGCCACCATGCATTGGGATGGAGCTGCACTGGGGCCAGCTCGAGGTAATTAAGAACCTCACGGATAGGAAGGCAAAATGGGAGGCAAAGGCCATTGGCAAACATCAGTGAGAAGAAGGCAACCCGCGACGTCGTGCCATCGGGAATCTCAAGACAACGGAGGGGGGAATGTTTTACTTGGCACAAAACACCCTGAGGTCTGCACCAGAGATTGAGGAAACCCAGTGATTCCCCCCCGAAGTATGGAGCAACTGTGTCAGCCTTGGGTGCCATAGCGGTGGTAAGATGCGATAGGAAAGCAAGCAGCAGAGGAAGGAAGTAGTGCGTGGAGGGAAGAAGGAGATGGAGAGGAAGAGCAAAAGGCCTAGGGAAGGAAGATAAGGGGTGACGGCAAAAGGAGAAGTGGGGGGAAACGAAGCGATGACACTAGCGGACACCACGCGGAACCAACATCGGAGGCGACGACACGGATGGCAGTCGACGTTTTGGGCACGTGGGGGGCAAGGACCAATGTGCTCTAGGGACTTGGAGAGGAAGGTAGCTGGCACATCCAATCAACTGTGAAAAACGAGGAGACGCATTTATTGAACGGACTGGAAATGAGTGGGTGACCTCAAAGACTCAACTGACGGACAGCTCATTAAAGACAAAAGACAGAAGGGTACGGGGGCCAATGAGACACACTCATCAAGTGGGCGAGCGGTCTCAGAAACTCGAATCAACAAGAGCCGAACGGATGGCAGCATTACTAAGAAGTGCTTTGAATTCCCACCACATTTTTGTGATAGGAATTCGCAGGATACTGTGAGGGAGAGAAGGCCCAAGCCCAAAGAGACAGAACTACGTAGACCCCAGTCCTTTCAAGCGAAAATGCTAAGCAAGCTCGTGGCCTAGACGGGGAGTCCACAACCGTAAGCCTATCCAAAGAGGTCATGGCAACAAGTTCGGTAACGCCGAGCTTGCCATCTCGAGACTCGGTGACCTGTCAACCTTGACATAAAAGCACTATACAGACTGCTGGATACAAGCGGCAGGGCACGTCCGATTCTTGGGCACGCCAGACCCGAGACGGCTGCCAAAGGTGCGCGAGACGGCTGGACCATGACCTGACTCCCTAGTGCGACAAGATGGTGGAGCAGGTCTGACCGAGCAAGACCTGACACCCCACGATCTCCCTCAGTAGTCTGAGTCGCAACCTGACACATTGTTATGGCCGGGGGGAGTGCCAGCAGGTCTGACCAAGGTACGATCTGACATGCCACGATCTCCCTTGGTAGTCGAGACCAAGCCAGGTATAAATAACGGTCATCCCCCCACAGGAGGTCTCTCTGAACTTTCTACCAATTTTCTCCTAATTCTCTAAGCCTTCCCCATTTTCCAGGGTGTTCACTAACTTTGGCATCAGAGTTACCCCGGAAGTCACCGGAGCCCATTCTTCTTCCTTTATTACAGGTGGCATAAGTTTGGCTACTGTGGCACCGCTAGGGCTGCGAAACACGACCTCAACAATTCCAAAAACTCATTTATATTTATGTGCATGCTGCATATTTGAGAAGCACGTTTGGTGTATACCAAGCATTGTCCCATTAAAACCCAAATCAAATCAAATCAAATTCAGCAACCACAAACCGCCATGAATCCACCATTATTAATCAATGAATTGAGAGATTTCACCTCTACTTAGCTCTCAAGATCTAATTCATCCTTCCTTTCTGAAACCCTAACTAAGATAAATAGATAAAACAAAGCTATTAGGCTTAGCCATTTCCTCTGCTACTTCCAATTCCATTTCCTTTCTCTCCGCTTTCGCCTAATTTTTTACCCTTAATTGTGTTTCTGTGTACGGTTATGCTGAATACTTTCATTTCTCTCTCACTCTGTACATAAACATACCGTGACTGACAAGGTCTAGTCTGGATCTCTAAATACCTAAATCTAAGAGATAACACAACTCTGTCCACAACAGAATTAACATTAACCGGGTGAAAAAACCCCATACCCCAACGAAGCGGAGTAGGGTGCACCAACTCCACCATAAGCACCGCCTAAGCAGAGGGGGGACCACTCCATTCGAACTAAGGTCTGAAGGCACTATTTTTTGAATTTTTATTTTTCTAAAAAGTAAATACAGGACACGAAATAAAATATAATGGAAAATCACACCAACTCTAAATAAGTTTAAGGTTTTTTGCATATTTTCTCACTATAGGTTTTATCGTTTAAGGCTGTAAAGAAGTTGATTTTTTAAGGATATAAAGGTCCTTTACTTCAATGATATGTAATTACATAATCAATTTCTTTATAGGGGTCGGGTTCTTGAGGAATCGATACGAATTTCGGTATTCAATTTACGTTGTCGGGGTTATCTATATTTCTAATTTCTGTTTGATTTGGGTATGTGTACTTTTACCGATCAAAAAGAAAATTGTGTTCGATTTGGATATGTGCGGACCCCTTTCGCTGTTTGCCGTTAACAACAATATTTTAGGAAAATAGTGTTACCCACGGTTAGTTTTCCGCGCAATCTAGTATTGCAGTAGAAAACTGATTAGTAAATCAATAATACCGTGAATTTCGACCAGATTTATATAAGGTATTTTGTGGGTGGAGACATGACACTTGGAAAATTCAGACTCGTGAAATATCGCCTAATCCATTATCCCAACCCAATCCAATCCAGATGCAGCGTGCAGCTACTCAACCCCTCCAGAACCCCACCTCTGTTCCATTCTCTTTCTGCGGCTCGTCGCCAAAAGCATGTCAATATTCAGCGCTGCAACGCTAGGATCAGTCCCCTCCGGCCTTTACTTTCTCTCCAACATCTTCACCAGCGACGCCTCTTGTACTCTTTCTTCTCCCTTTCCTTCTCTCGCAAACCATTCCAATTTCTATAAACATTGCCACAAGTCTCCTTCCAGCAGAAGCTCCTTCCACGCCGCCAAAATCTTCGTCTCCGCCAATGCCAATGCCAATACCCAAGTTCTCGACGGCGAGTCCGCCTCACCCGATGCCGTTCGACAAGCTCGGGTGTGTCTATTCGCCTATAGCGCATTACTGCACGAGCTTTAAGCTTTGTCTTGTTTGATTGGTTTTATGTTCCATCGCAGTTGACTTCTTTTATTATTCATTCGATCTAATACTTAGTTTCTGCGAAGAAGTAGGTATCTGCTGATTGGAAGGAAGCAAGGTCTTACCATGAGAGTGGGTTCATCTACGAGGGTCGGATTGAAGGTTATAATGGCGGAGGTTTGCTGGTCCGTTTTTCTTCTCTTGTGGGGTTTCTGCCACTCTCACAATTGAGTCCATCTCACTCTTGTAAAGGTACAAACCTTCATTGTTTCAGGTCATACTTCCGTCTTGGGTGTTTTTTTCCTCTTCTTTTTGTTTGTCTTCCTTTTTTCTTCCCTTTATCCCTCTTACTCTTTTTTTCCTAGAATTTGATCTGAGGTGGGGATAGATTTGAGTGTGTTTCCATCTCCCTTATTATTAATATCTTAAGGTAAGAGAAAACTTTAGAATGCATGTACTTCAAATATTACTTGTACTGTGTACATGATTGAATCTTCCTCGATACTATTTTTTGGAACTCTCGCCTGTCTAATGGTCAGTAGTTACTTGGACCGGCTGGAACGACGACCCAACGTTAATTATGGCATTGATAAACTTTGACCAACACAGGATCAACAAATTTTAGTAAAATTTGAGTGGTGCTTGCGGAGGAGATGGAGAGGAAATGTGAAGATCTTATTCATATAGTGCTTTACATAATTTATAAAAGGCATATGAAACAGCTATGATCGTTCATTTCACTTCAACCATTTTCTTCTGATTTCTTGTTATTTATACTTTGTATCTTCTCGATCATTTTTAATGGTTTAGAGCATTGGCATTGGCTTCATCAAAAGCCAATGCATCTTCAAAATTTGAAGAAATGTAGATAAAATCATCTACATTGGCTTCATCAAAATGCAAAAGTTTGAACTTTGAGCTACAGTGATTTTAAGTACATCTTCAAATTTGAAGATGTATTATTCATCATCAAAAGTAATATTTTATTATAAAAACTAAAACCAACTTCTTTCCTGCATAAACGGTGTACAATAATATAATAGTTTGTTCTTTAAATAATAACCCAATTAAATTCGTATAAATACTATAGGGTTATAGCTACAGTAATTTTTATTTATAATATAATATTATTAGCTAAACAATCCAATGCTCCCATCTAATTCCAGGCCAGCAAAAAAGTTGCCGATGCTATCTCGGATGCCTTCCGTTTAATCTTTGATATTAATCATTGGGCTTTCTTTGGATAGTGTAATTGCAAACTATGAAAAAAAAAATTAAAAATATTATTATTAAAAAAATTATATTATATTATTATTTTGATGAATCTAATAGCTAATCCAATGTGGGATTTTGGATATGGAGGTTTTGGAATTATGGAAAACATGTATTTTTCATCAAATTTTGAAGATGGCTTTGAAGAAACCAATGCCAATGCTTAGCAGTAAAATACTTGTTTTCAGGCTTCTGGCATTGGTTTTTAATTTGAAATTATTTATGCCAAAGTTGAGCAGAGGACTTTCATCAACTCCTTACAGAAGTTTTAACCCAAACTTTGTCTGCACAAGTCTCTCTCGTCGAAAGCGTAACTGATGCCAGCTGCACAGGGTCTGGGTTTCATGGATAAACACTAAAACTACTTTGTCTGCCTCCACTTGATAATAATGCACAAAAAGTGTGTTTTGCTTGCATTTGTAGAAATCCAAACATCCTTTTATGTAAGCTGGGTTACTTGTTGGTCTAGCTGTACCAGTCTACTTAGAGATGGATGAAATTTCATGCTCGCTAACATCTGGACAATTAACTCAAATGTTTAATATTGGATTTTGCTTAGGCGTCGGTGTGCTGTCCTTTGACAACATTCTGCTTAAAATGTTTAAGGTTAACAGAAAGTATAGAGCAAAATTTAATTTCAAGTAAAACCTCCAAAAGATTTGTCTGTATGGCCTAGCATGTTGTGAAAAATGACATAATTATCTCAGGAGACATTCTTGTATTTGATTTTTCATGATGGAAATAATTTATATCATAGCAGATAAAAAATTAAAAAAAAAATAATGATGATGACTCGGGTTTTCATGGTTGAAATTTGAAAATGCAGCGATCTTTCTCTCTCTCTCTCTTTCCCTTTCCCTTTTCTTTTATTTTTTATTTTTTATGTAATCCACTCATCTTTGCATGTACTCTGTCATCGATTACATTCTGATCAGCTATTTAGCAAATAATTAGTAATCTTAAGAAGAGAAAAAAAAAGTTTGAAATTTGAACTCTGGAATGATAAATGCATTATAGTTGTGAATCTTCTCGTATATACTTGCTTCATCACTTTTTTTATTAGTAAGGAAGTTGTATTCAAAGCACAAAGGGGCACAACCGAAGTACACACTTGTATGTTTTTTGCATTTAACCTTTTCTTGTTCATGCTTTAGAACAACCCTCGTCGAAAATTAAATAAACTTTAACCAAGAAGCTACATATTATGAATCAGATGTAAAACAGGCAGCATTATCTGCAAACAATATCTATTAACTCAGGTTGAGACCCAGTCTACTAGTTAATTAATACATCTGAAACAAGGGACTACGAGTTAATAACTTGAAAAGAATAATCCCTCTAATTCACCGGGGAGCCCCTAAAGAGGGGCCTAGATGCCAAGGAGCTGCAAACATTCCCTCAATATGAACTTGAGCCATAGCTTAATCCCAACCCTACCAAGGGAAAAGTGGTACTAAGCTGGAGGGCCGGAATAATGGGAATGGGTTTCATTTCTTTAACATTTTGGCCACTCAAACTCTTGACCTCCCATCTACCAGACCACATATGAGTAAGCTTCTTACCACTCAAACTCCTTTATAACAACTACTTCAAAGAAGGCCAACAAAAAAAGGCCCCTTCCTAAGACACTTCAAAGGATGTTCACAGAACTTGTAAATTGTAAGTAGTCAACAATTCAGGCTTAGAGTTTTAAGCAGTCAAATCGTTCCAACCACTGCATGATATCTTAGCAAACCAGCTACCTTCTACAAGTCAAAAAATAAGAGAAGGAAATCCAACTTCGTCTTAACCTTAGGAGTCCCACCCCCCAAAAGAAAAATCCTATCTCCACCACTACTTATGCTTTAGTTTTCTTGTATATTCGTAAAGCTTCTCTCTTCCACATCTTCGCCCCCGTGGGGGCTATATAATTACTGTTGATTAGAGTAATTTTGTATTGCCAACTTACTTTTATGGAAAGTGAACTTCATATTGCTAGGATACTGAAAAAAGGATTGATGCCATTTTATGCAGAACCACACAAAAGTATCCATGAGATTGCTAAAGGTTTAAATGGTTCAGTCATTTCCACAAAGGTAATTACCTATAGTACTTGAACTGTGCTACACTTCAACATCTACCTCCTACATCAGTAAAATCCTATCTCTAAGTTTGTGTCAACTCCTTGAATAATATATAATGTCGTAGCATGTACTTCTGCTTCCTTAGGTTCCTATTGTGAGAACTGAGAAATCGATTTTGAGGATGAACATCATTTAACGGAAGCCAAAACTGACATTTCTGCCATAGAACTTTGTTGCAGCTGAAAATTCAAGTATATGAGCATTGAGGGATGTTTTAAGCTTTCCAGAATATTACCTCTGTAAACAGTGCTGCCTCCATGAACATTTGGGCGGTACAAGTTTCATGGGTTGAACCTCATTACTTGCTGCTCGAAATCCATTACCCAGCATTGATACTTTGTAACAGAGCAAGAATTTACACAATCACCACAGCACAGAAATCTGAGTGACAATAGCTTAAGATTTGAATGGGAGAGCTGAGTAATAGCCCTCTCGACCTGTAAATCCAACCTATCCACCTAAACCTCACATTTAGCATGCGCTGGAAACTGAATAGACTGAATCAGAAAAGCTGGGTCACTTTCATTGATCGGTGCCTTAGGTCAGACTCCACACAATTCCAACACATATCAATCAATCCATGGGTAGACTTGGCTTTCTACAGTAGGAGTATTCTTAAGTTTGAAGCCACAAAGCATGCCAAAGACTACATTGGCTGTCTCAAAAATATTAGGCATCTCTTTGTTGATCAAGATGTTCTGCTACCAGGTTGAGTTTCGAGGTTCAGTTGATTTCTGAATTTCAGAGGGTGTGTTCAAGAAGTAGAAGAGAGCACAGATTGTTTTCCATTTTCCATACTTTTTCCTTTACAAAATTTCCCTGATTGAATCTCTGCACTCTTAAGTTTCAGAATTCTTGTACTAATAAAAAAAAAAAAAAAAGTTTCAGAATTCTTTCGGGACCTTCCAAAATTTTCTTTCAATAAATTGTAGTGGAGCAACCGGATATACTCATCTTCTGCCCTCTCTGAGATATATATTGGCCAAGTCTTGGTAGAAAAGTTGCTTCTGTTGAATACTCTTCAAATATTTTCTACTAAAATAGAATCTAGAAATAGGGATATTACTCATGTCATATATGTTCTTGGGCTACTTATAATCTGGAAATGTGAGTTCCTTAAGACATTCTGTTTCCAACATTTTTTAATGATTGAAGAATAAATCTTTCTTCCTTCTTACATTACTGTAGTTCAAGAGTTGTTCTGAATATGCATACTACCTTAGTTTCTTGTTGTATTAGGTAATCCAAGCAGATGAGGAGAACAAGAAGTTGATAGTCTCTGAAAAGGAAGCTACCTGGTCAAAGTTTTCTGAACAAGTTAAAGCAGGGGATATTTTTGAAGCAAGAGTGGGTTCTGTCGAGCACTATGGTGCTTTTATCCATTTACGCTTCCCTGATGGTATGTTCTATTTTGATTCATGTGTTTTTTAGTTATCTATTATATTTTTATGGAAGTTTTAAATGGAATCTTAAAATTGTGATGCAGGTTTTTATCATCTCACAGGACTGGTGCATGTCTCAGAAGTTTCATGGGATTTGGTTCAGGATGTAAGAGACATCCTAACTGAAGGCGATGAAGTAAGGGTAAAAGTTACAAGTGTTGATAGGTTAGTTCATGGTACTTACTAGCTGATTTCCATTTTTTTAATGTTATCCGCCTGAAGGTGAAGTAGGAATGAAAGTTATAGCTGTTTTTTTTAAGCTTCTAATAATTTTAGGTCTGTTTGGTTGTGTTTTGTTTTTTGAAGGAATGTCAATGATATTCCTCTGTGAAACCTTTTTCTTTGGATGACTAGATTTGATAATTTTGTTGGAGCAATTATTTTCTAACGTTTTCTCATTTTCTTGCCTCAAAAATGGAAAGCTTCCTGCAGTTGAGCAGTTGCTAGCTATTTATCAGTTTGTTCTGGCATGACCCACAGTATTTGTTTGGCTCATTGTATTTACTGTGATGATTTGTTTTTGGTTTGCAGTATGATAATCAATTATACTTCTCTGGAAAAAATGTATTCCCACTTGGTCATACACAAATTGTATCAAGATCCCAAAATTCAATAGTATCCAATTATACCCCGGACACAAAAAATAACTTATTCCCTGGGCAGAGTTGTTAAGCATGAAGTGGGGGAGATTTTCAAGATCCTGAGCCAACGATTAATATCATCATTGAACATACTGGCTGTTTCTGGGAACTTTTTGGAAAATATTAAAATAAGAACCAAATCATACTCAATTTGATCAAATTTTGACTTGACAGTGGAAATTTAATGCATGTTTTTTGTTTTCTATGGAAAGAACTTCCTCTGTACGCATTGCAAAATTGGCTTGTCTGCACGGGTCCTTGCTAACAGAGTAGACATTCTTGTGCATTTTCTGGCTTGTGTCATGACTGATGAGCAGTCGTGTTTAGGAGGATAAATTGTTGGGCATTCTCTATTGAGGTTTTCTTGCCCTGATTCCTTAAGCAACTAAATTAATGAACTTGGAGAACCAATAAATCTCTTTTCATTTGATATCGGAATTGCAAGGCAGTGTTTACAACAAAAAGGGAAATGAGTTTTTACTTGTCATAAGCTTGCCTTCTTTCCCATACCATCATCTGCGTGAATATAAGTTTTAGCTGCAACCGTGCGGGATTTTCACAAATAATCTATTCAGGGAAAAGTCAAGGATTACTCTGTCAATCAAACAGTTGGAGGAAGATCCACTTCTAGAAACTTTGGACAAGGTTATACCTCAGGTTTGTTATGCCCTTTGATCATGTTTTTGATTGGACCCATATTCACTGAACAAAGCACATCTCCGTTGTTAACGAATGGTACATTTCACAGGATGCCTCTGCTGCCCCTGATTTGTTGAGCAATGGCAATATCAGTAATATTGAACCTCTTCCGGGGCTTGAAACAATATTTGAAGAGCTATTACGGGAAGACGGGTATGAATTCATCATCGCTTGACTAATGAGCTTTAAACACTGAAGGTTGTGTTGAATAGATGAATGAAAAATATAATTACCATGCGAGAGTGAGGCATGCTGTGAAGTGTGAAAATTCAGTTTTCCAAAGCTTTCATAGTTAGAGCTAAGGTCCAATATATGGAAGAAAGAGGTGTTTCCACGGTTACCAACATGAGGGTTTTGTTCATATGTTAATCTACACCTTGTCCTGTAAAACTGTTTATTTAGAGCACATATCTAAATTTCAGTAAAAGGAGAAGGAAATACTAATATTCTTTTTTTTATATATATAAGTAACAGATTATATTAATAAAAATAGGCATAGCCCAAGTACACATAGGGTATACAAGAGTTTACACCTAGTTAAGAGGAAGAAATAGAAAGATGAAAATCATGAAAATTTAGGCCATTGCAATCTACAACATTTGCCCACATGAACAAAGTTTTGACAAAGAACATTCGCCCATATCAATTCGGACACAGCTTCGAAGCAAAGCAAGAATTCCCTTAAAAAAACGAATATGATTTTGGTCTGCCCTAAAAAATATCGAAGTGTCATTTGCAAACAAACAAGTGAGAAATGTTAAGAGTGTCCCAATTGGTGTCACCAATCGAAATCCAGCCATAAAGCCATTGTAAACCATAGTAGACATCATTCTACTAAGCGCCTCCAAAACAATGACAAAGAGAAATGGGGACAATGGATCACCCTGTCTTAGACTGCGTGAACTAGTAAAGAAACCAGCTGGACTGCCATTCACCAAAACCGAGAACCTCACAGTCAAGATGCAATGCCTAATCCATGAGCACTATCTCTCCCCAAATCCACACCTTGCAAGTATAATAGGAAGTCCCAACATGATCATGAACCTTCTCCATATCCAGCTTGCATAAAACAACCAATTCTCCATATTTTAGAAAGGTGTTTTGGCGTCTCGAAATAATCCTCCCCAAGACATCCCCCAAGCGGTTTGCTAAAACCTTGGAGATAATCTCATACACCCCCATTCACAAGACTAATAGGCTGAAAATCTTTAACATTCAAAGCCCCAATCTTCTTGGGAATAAGCACAATAAAAGTGACATTGAGACTTTTCTCAAACTTACCAAATGAGAAAAATTCCTGGAAAACCTTCATCAAATCATCCTTCACCACCTCCCAGCAGGATTGGAAGAATCCCATAGAGAAATTTCCTAGACCAGGTGCTTTGTCTTTGACCATCTTTCTCACCACTTCATAAACCTCTGTCTCAGCAAAAGGCCTCTCCAGCTAGGCAACACTTCGCTACTCAATGGTCTCAAATTCTAGTCCATTGAGTTTTGGCCATCACACTACCTTCTTGGTAAGCGATTGTTCAAAAAAACCAGCAACATGCTTCTAAATCACTGGAAGCTCCATTGAAACAGCACCATCAATGTTTAACATCTCAATGGTGTTAGTCCTCCTATGTGAATTGGCCACTATGATAAAACAAAGGAAATACTAATATTCGAGGTGGATAAGATGCTTTATATTAAAGAGGATGCACTCTTGAGCACCATTATTTCGAAAAACCCAGAAAGCAGAGCTCAGCTCACTTTTTCACTTGTTGAGTCAAGAAAGATTTGGCGAAATATACTAGATTGTTTGTGACAAGAATATGTTGGCTGTAACTTGCTTAACCTTGTTGTCGAAGTGTATTTGTAAATGTAGTGACCTTCATGGAGGCTCAAGAAAAAATGAGCTCAAAAGACAAAAGGAACCTCTAAATATGGTTACATTCAATGCTTGGCTGAATTTGGCACCTTGGACTCTATTTGATACTTGATTAAGAGTCTTACCTTAGGATCTCTTTATTCTTTTTTGATAATTAATAAGAAATTTTATTACCAAGAATAGGCACAGCCCAAGTACACATAATTATTACAAAGGAAATACCAACTACACTCTAGGAAGCAGGAAAAAAAGACAAACAGATTCAGTACATTATCATCATTCCTTGCAAAGATCTTAGCCCACAACACAAAGTAGAAAAGAAAAAATTCTGAAGATCTTTAAAAGAATGCTCTGTCTTCAAAACATCTCTCATTCTTTTCCATCCAAAGACACCACATTAAACACAAAGGAATCATTCTCCATTTGGCAGCTACACATTTCCTTCCCTCAAAACTATGCCAACAAGCAAGAAGATCCACAACTTCCTTAGGCATCACCAAATATAAACCTGTCCGACCAAAAACATCATTCCACAAAGACTCTGCCACCTCACTATGTAGAAAGAGATGATTTACAAATTCACCATCATTCTTGCACATGACACACAAATCAGCTATACACAAACCATGTTTTCTAAGGTTATAGTGGTCAATACTTTTCTCAGAGCAACCACCCAACTGAAAAATGCCACCTTAGTAGGTACCTTCACTCTCCAAATGCTTTTCCAAGGGAATACACAACCAGAATGACAAGTAAGCACCTTATAAAAAGAACTAACTGAAAACCTGAAATTTCCAGCATGGTCCGACAGTAGACTGTCCTCTCTTCCCTGCATCACTTTTGACTTCCCAAAAAATCTGAAACAACATTCACTTCTCAATCATTTGCATCTCTAATAAAATCAACATTCCACAGAATATTATTATCCATACTTTGGATATAATATGCCACAGCAGCATTTTGATTCCTTGCAATCCTATAAAGAGAGGGAAAATCAGATTTGAGAGCTGATTCCCCCACCCCCCAGGGGCCGCCTTTCCTAATGAACTTCCATAAACTCACCCCATGTGCTCCTCTAACTTCTTTAGAACACCAATTCCCCCACTCACTCCCATATTTAACAACAACAACATTCTTCCATAAAGCATCTCTCTCTACATGATATCTCTTTATTCAAACTAGTCTACTATATATACTTTTTTAAGAGCTTTCGATAATTTTTGTTTTTTATGACTTGTTTTCATTTTAATATTCTTTTAAGTCAAGGGTATTTTGGTAATTGCGCTTATCTGGACATAGGCTGTAGCGGTGATCCCTTGGGATTGGTCTAAATGTGGTATTTGACCCGTGTGGCCTCTGTGTCTTAATACTGGCTTTAATAGTCATTGTTCGTAACTCATTTTCCCCATTGTCCAACTCCTACTTTATAGGAATAATAGATTATAGTATTTTGAGATGTGATACTCAGTAATTTATTCTTATTATTTAATTTCAGTATGAATTTAAATTTAAACAAGCAGACCTGGTTTAAACAATCTTAGACCTGGAGCCTATCATTTCAAATTCCAATTCTCTCTCTCTCTCTCTAGATCAAAACTTGCAAGCCTATTTAGAAGTTAAAAAACATGGGAATTTTTTGCTTTAGCAACTGATAAGTGTACTTGTTCTGCATGTAATTCAGTATAGATGACGTAAAAATCAGTAGGCAGGGGTTTGAAAAACGGGTGGTTTCACAAGATCTGCAGCTTTGGCTTTCAAATGTGAGTTCATTTTATTTGAATGAAATCAGCTAGTTTGTATACGTCTTCATTTTTATCTATGTATTCACTTTATCATACTTCATTGCCACAGGCACCACCTACCAACCAGAAGTTCACTCTCCTTGCTCGTGCTGGAAGGCAGGCAAGTTTTTTGTAGCCTCTCTCACTATCTCTCTCTCTCTCTCTCTCTCTCTCTCTAAATGCTGTTATCTTCTGTGGGTTCAGGTGCAAGAAATACATCTAACGACAGCCCTTGATCAAGAAGGTATAAAAAAGGCATTGCAGCGAGCATTAGAACGTGTGCCATGATCTTAGTCCATTTTTCCATATGAGAATATCCAATGATTGTGGCTCCTGTACAGAACGTTACAGTCAATTTAGAATCTGGCCATTGTAAGCTAACTGTATATTTCATATCTACAGGTCCACTTCCGTTACTTTTCAGTTAGATTTTATTATTTTGATTCCATGGTGCGAATGCAATATTGGTATTTCAATTTTTTCTCTTTTGGTGCTATTGCCACGTACTGCAATAAGCTTAATTCAACATCTCAGCTTATTAATCTTTTAATACATGTCTGTGATATACATTGTCGATGCCCGGACTTAATTCAGGCTATAGTTCATGTGTGGCTTTGAATATTATTGCCTGTACTTTCAATGCTTGATGTGTTAATTAAAGACATTATCTTTTTCCCCCTGTTATGATATCTTTTTCAATATAGGTGTCTTATTTATCAAAGTTTGCAAATAAAGTCATATGATATAATAAAAATTATTTGTTTTGTCAAAATAAAATGAGTTGCTTATTAATATAATTCAGTGATTAGTTTGAGTTCGATTCGTGTTGAGTGTTTGACCATCTATTCTACTATTCGTTTGTACGTGTTTAGACTCGTACATTTTGTGTTTCGTGCAACTATTTAACGTAGAGATCTTTTTCTTTTTTGTTTTCCCCTTATTCTGATTCCTAAAAGACGTTTTTGCGAAAAGAAGAAAAGAGCCAAAGAAATAAATATTGCATGAGAGCATGTCTTGGGAACTACGGGCAAAGACAGGTTTTTTTTTTTTTTTAAGAATTAATTATCCGAATTAAATTGTTGGAAATTTCAAAGATTGAACACAACATAGACAAATTAATGTACCTTAAGCAGCATTGGATCGATTTCATGTAGTATGTCACGTAGTAAAAATAAGGACAACTGCCAACAGTGTGGCAGAAATAGCATAATCACTCTAACGTCTCATTTAAATGTTGAGATGAGTTGAGTTCTTTATTAATAATAATGATTTAAGATGATGAAGTAAGTTTTGTAGAGTTCATCTAAGAGGAGTTTAGATGTATTTATGGAAAATTGAAAAAGGTCGTGGGTTCTGCGTGTAAAGAGATGTTGAGTTGAAAAAAGTTATGGATCTCACGTGTCAAGAGCTTTTGAGTTGATGAATTTAGTAATTTGAGAGTTGAGTGCTTAAATGTTAAACTCAATTTAAAATTAGACTGAACTATCTCAGTTCAATTTAAATTTCAAACAGGCCTAAATACCCGTAAGAACTATAATGAACCAAAATGAGAGATTTTCTTTTGACATTCTAATGCCTCGAGTACCTTTTGGGGGAGAGGATATATATATATATATATATATATATATATATATATATATGTGTGTGTGGGTGTGTAAGAAATGATAATTACAGTAAAAAAAAGTGAATAAATACGATACTCACATGAAAAAAAAATTAATTTTTTAATAGTAAATTTTATTATTTTTAAAACGATTGTATAATATTTATACAATTTACGACTGTATGTAATATTATTCTATATATATTCACGTATATACATATATGTGAATGTATAAAGCGCTCCCATTATCAAAAAATGAGCCTAATGAGGTAAGGCCAGCCGTTATTAAATTAATTTTCTAATTCCGTCCCCCGTGCATGGGTTGTGAGGTTTTTTAGGGTGGTGGCGCTGTTCCCTAGGCTGAAATATTGGGTATGTCCTGCAGTCCTGGTGCTCAACCGCTTGAGGTGAGGGCCATACTTGGGTTAGCATGCGTTGAACTAATTATGGCTTTTGTGCGCGCTCGATACAGCGCTACGTGATCCATGTTAAATATTTTAACAGGAAATAAAAAAAAATATATTAAGATCTTATCCAATATGAGTTAGAAAATATACCTCTCGATGGAGAATCTAACTTGATTATGCGGAAATAATCATCTCAACAATTTCACTTCTGAGTGTCTTTCAATAACTAGAAATACAATTATGTTATAGGTGAGAATTTTAAACCCTCTTAATATTTAAATAGACTTCTGACCATCATAAAATCTAGAGATAATTGTATCACACTATAACTCATTCATTAAGTGATATGATTTGAAATAATATAAACACATATAGATATAGGTGTGTGGGATATTAAGTTTTAATAAAACTCTTACCATCTCACACTTGGCCCCTATGCCCATTAATTATACTGTGTACGCTCATTTCATAAAACATTCATATCTCAAAATATATTATGAGTTATATAATATCAATGTCAAATCAACTACTAGCCCGAGTCATGGCGGTCCTATGTTGTATAACCAACAAAATTCCTTCCATGTACTACAATATTTGTAACTTATTTTAACAAGATCTTTAATTTGGCCAATTAAGACTGTCTAATACTTTAATACCTTAAGTTCCAATTCATGTCTATTTTAGACATTATCTTATTATCATTCATCCATATCATTCAATGTATATATAAAGTGAAAATACAAGACAACATAAACAACCATAATAGATATCTCTCAATGTCCAGTAAAAAAATACTCAACATATCAATGATCACTTTAACAAGTTCAAATCATAAGTATAGGCATAAGACAAACATGTTCTTTAAATTTTAGTATTTATATATTATATGAACATTATTTGTTTCTATATCTTCTCTTTGACACTTAGGTATTTAAAATTTTATTAAATACACATTATTTGGAGAAAATGCTATGAGAAATTCTTGCAATACATTCTTAACGCTTGGCTATAAAGTCAACAATTCTAATTCCTAAGATAAATTTCAACAATCATATACCATATATTGTGGACTCAAAGCAAGCCACAAATTTAGCCACTATTGCACATGAAGCAGTAAGAGATCCGCTTCATTCTTTTCTATAAAATAGTTTTACTAGATAACAAAATACACAACCATTACTGTATTTTCTATCATTAAAGCAATCACACAAAATCGAGTCTGAATATCCAATTGCCTTAAGATTATCAATTCTTCTAAGTGCAATAATATGGTCTTTAATTTTTTGAAAATAATATTACACTATTTTCACAACTTTTAAGTCAAACATCATTGGAATACTTTGGCAACAACCAAAAATGCCAACTGTAAAATTGATTTTCGGCTCTATACAAGTATGCAACATCAAATTCCTTATAACCATTATATACAAAATCTCTTTAATAACATAATCAATTCTAAGACATTGTAAGATATTGAGCATGTCACATTTTGTTTTCAAGATATCTATTGAGCAATCAATTATTCATGTAAAGTCTCTCAAAACCCTCTATGCAACTTTACTGAGATAATCCTAACAGTTTCGTCTATCTATTAAAATTCAATCTCAATCACAAAGGATGTTTCATTCATAAATTTCATTTTTAAAGTTCTTTCATAATATAACTTTAATGTCATACTACAAACCATAATTTATAATGGCCAAAATATCATATACATACCTGATCATTAATACAAATGTACTCCCACTAACCTTCGAGTACATATATCTACAATACATATTTTTCTTTAATCCAGAAGTATTGATGTTATTATCAATTTTCAAATATAATTTTCAAAAAATCTTTTTACTTTTTCTATGTAGCTCTTTTGTTTGTTTCTTGTAGACTTTAAATTTTCACTCTATAATTATTTTCACAACAATTTGATGTAATTCTAAATCGTAATGAGCTACTAATTTCATAATAATCCTAAACAAGCCATTTCAGGTTTATTAGAAAATATTTCTTTCTAATCGATGCTCATTTTTAAGTGAAATCATTGATTACAAGTCTGACTTTATATTGTTCAATATTGCTTTTAAAGTTAGGGTTTTGTCTCCAAGACCCATTTACATTTGATTTTATACATTTTTTAGATAATTAGATGAAATTACAGACTTTATGTTGATTCATAGATTTCAATCACTCTTTCAAGTTTCTTGCTTCCGTCTTTAATGGAATCACTTGTTTCTATAACTTGTGAAAACATATGTGAACCTTTATTTGTTTCTATGTCAAATCCAAATTTTAAAAATACACCACATAGCATAACTAAATAGCAAATCAAGAAGAATGCATGAGGTTACCTGTTCTGATGTCTCCATTATCTCCATGGCCAATTCTTCAGTGTGTTTCACTAATGAGGGTGGATGATCATTTTCTTGTTGTTTCGTGTTGTCATTGAAATGAACAGAAAAATGAACTACAAATCTTATTTTTAATACAAGAATGCACTTCCTCAACAATCACATATCTAATTTCTATGCTCCCATTGATCTTGTAAATTTTAAGGAATTTGACATTTCAATTATCTTAATATTGAGACTATGAATAAAAACAATACCATCCTATATCATTTGGATCTCCCCGAGTAATTAATAATGTGGTCATTAATTATTATATGATACAGTTTCCTTTCATTTAGATTGTAAATTCTTACTTTAAATTGATTATCCATACATGTATATGCCCTAAATCAAGTATCCTATTAGTTCACAACTCAAAACGAATCTTTGATACTACTTACTAGGAACATGGTCTAAATTATACACCATTATCATTAAGAGTTTTACTACACATTGTTTCAAGAAGTTAAGGAAATAGGCCAAGGTTATAGCCCAACTTTTAATATTTTCATGACACTACTGTAATCTAATTTGATAATTTTCACCTTTGTACTTAGCTACATTTCCTCCCCCATAAGAAGTACTTTAAGAATTACTAATGACTTGAGACTTCTCATGTAACAGATAAATATATGAGAATTACCCCAACACACATATGTTCCCTCCAATTTAAAATTATATTGATGAACTAGTTGTGTCATCAAAATTCTCCTTTCAGATTAAACTCTGACATATAAATTATTCCCTCCAACATTTATTTCAGTTCATAAACTAGGAGCATCATCAAAGTTCCGAATTTTGGAGTGAACTCTGATTCACAAATTGTTCCCTCTAGATCACTAATTATATCACGAATCATATTAACCAAAAACAAATAAGATTTATATATTTAGGCCAGAATCACATTCTCGGATTTTTGTACAAATCATTTTCCATGACATTAAAGAGTTAATTATTTTTCCTCCAAAATCAAGATTGATTTTGTACCTTCGGGCAACCAACCCCTCCCTTAATTTTATTATAAATTATTCACTTTATTTAAAATTAAAAATTATATATATGGCCAACCATAGAATAAAATTTATAAAAAAAAATTAAGCATTTTGTAACTAATAGCCATGCATAATTCAACTCCAAATATTCATATATTTATATGGTTTACCAATCAGTAAAATTCATAAAAAAAAATAATTAAGAATTTTATATCTAATAACCATAAGTCAAGTCCAAATAATTTATTTATATGGCTTACCATACAACAAAATTCATAAGAAACAATAATTAAGAATTTTATAACTAATATCCATGCATAATTCAAGTCTAAATAATTTTCAAATTTATTAAAAAATAAAGGAAATGCATTGAGAGAGAGAGAGAAATAATTAAATTTTTTTTTCGTGTTTTTTAAATAATATTATAAAATAATCTGATTGGATCTGGATCTGAACCGGATCCGTCAACCGGATCCGATCGGTCAACATAGTGCACAGCCCGATTCAGTAACCGAGTCAGCCTACGGTTCGGGTCACAATTCTGGTAGTTTTTTTTCTTGTTCGGGCTAGGACTAGCCCACTGTGTTGGCCCGCAACCTGCATCTCTTTTTTTCTTTTCTTTTTTCTATTCAGGTTGAGCTGGGCCTACTGTTCTGGCCCGCAGCCCGCACCATTTCCTTTTCTTCTAAATTAACCGTTGGGCGAGGCCGAAATTCAAGCTCACTATGCTCGGCCCGCGATCTTCTCTCCTTCCCTTTTGTTTCACTGTTTGTCTGGGTAAGCTTACGACCCATTGTTATTGGCCCAAAACATTAACTTTGTTTAAAAGCCTATCTGACTGGATGACCCGCTACTCGCCATATTTTCTCCTCAACTATTTCACGTTGACGCCGCTGTTGGATTTCCAGCATCTATACCGGCATAGTTGTGGTCATTGTCAGCGAGAAGATGCCGACAAGGCATCCGTTCACCTTATGTTCATTTTCTCTCTCTCTCTCTCTCTTTTTTATCATTTTCCCACACTGTCGTGGCTGGTGAACTTCTCTGTCCTTCGCATCACAAATTGCAGAGACACCAGTGAGGAGGTTTTCGGCCTCCACTTGATGCTAAAACCATCATCCCTCCCTTTTTTTTTTTAAAAAAAAAAATTAACAGAAATGACACTCCGTTGTTCTGGGCTTTTACAGCCCTGCTATGACGGCGCCGACACCTCCAAGAGCGCTTTGACGACAGCTTCCTTACACCACCTTCTGTAACAAGGCAAAGAAAGAAAAGAAAACAAAAGAGAAGAGAAAAAATTCACGCCATTGATGTGCAGAGAATACTCTGTGAAAAGTTGTACTATTGAATCATCAAGAAGAGCTCATATATACAGCATGTCGTGCATAGCCTAGCTGACACTTACTAAAAACTAACCAAATGCTAAGAAGATTCTAGTATCAACGACTTGTAGCTACATCAGCTTGAGAGCAACTTGTAGCTGACTCTTTAGAGACCATACGACCTGCAGCTTTAGTAGGCTGCAATACCCCCCCGCAAGGTGGAGAATGGAGGTTGACAATTCCCAGCTTGAGTAAATGAGATTGAAGAAGAGATGATGGTAGAGCCTTTGTCAGAAGATCAGCTCGTTGAAGATGAGTGGACACATAATCAGTAGCAATGGAGCCTTCAAGAATCTTGTCCCTAATGAGGTGGCAGTCTAACTCGATGTGCTTAGTTCTTTCATGGAACACGGGATTGGCTGCAATGTGGAGGGCACCCTGGTTGTCACAGTGTAATACAGCTGCTTGAGGATGAATCACATGGAGGTCAACAAGAAGAAACCGAATCCAAGTGAGTTCACAAGAGGTAGTAGCCATTGCTCTATACTCAGCTTCAGCTGAGGATCGAGATACAACATTTTGTTTCTTGGATTTCCAAGAAATCAAAGAGTGGCCTAAGAGCACACAATATCCAGTGACTGATCTACGGGTGTCTGGGCATGATGCCCAATCGGAATCGCAATAAGCTATTAACTGCAAATCAGAAGAAGCTGAGAGCAGCAGACCTTGGCCAGGTGCAGTTTTAATATACTTCAAAACCTTGTGTGCAGCAGCTAGATGACTTGTGGTTGGTTTTTCCATAAATTGACTTAGGGTCTGCACAGGATAGCTAAGGTCTGGACGAGTGATGGTTAAGTAAAGTAACCTGCCAATTAATCTTCGATACACAGAAGGATCAGCAAGTGGCAAACCATCATCTTTGCTAAATTTCAGATTTTGTTCCATAGGAACTTTGACAGGTTTTGAGCCTAAAACTCCTGAATCAGCAAGTATATCAAGTGCATATTTGCGCTGACAAATATGTATTCCTTTAGGGGATCTGGCTACTTCGATGCCTAAGAAGTATCTCAATATCCCGAGATCCTTAATCTGAAATTTGGCATGCAAACAGTCTTTGACAACAGTGATAGAATCCATGGAATCACTAGCCACTAAGATATCATCCACATACACTAATAAGGCTGTGAAACAAGTGCCATTTTTCATTATAAAAAGACTATAATCAGCCTTTGATTGAATGAAGCCAAAATCCAACAAACATGAAGTAAGTTTGGCATACCATTGCCGAGAGGCTTGTTTTAAGCCATATAAACTTTTCAAAAGTTTGCAAACTTGTTGAGGTCCTCCCTTTGTATAACCTGGTGGTTTGTTCATGTAAATATCCTCTTCTAAGTCCCCATGGAGGAAGGCATTATTTACATCAAATTGATGTAAATGCCAACCCCTAACAGCTGCAATAGAAAGGAGACATCTCACAGTAACCATTTTAGCAACTGGTGAGAATGTCTCATGATAATCGATCCCTTCTTGCTGAGTATACCCCTTTGCAACAAGCCTAGCTTTCAATCTTTCTATGCTACCATCTGAATTTTTCTTGATTTTGTAAACATATTTGCAATCTACTGCTTCTTTATCAAAAGGTAAGTCAACGAGAGTCCAAGTATTATTTTGTTCCAAGGCTGACAACTCAGTTTCCATTGCCTTACACCAACCAGGATCTTTAACAGTTTGGGAGTATGAGCTTGGTTCAAAATCAGTGGAAAGACTAGAGGAAAAAGCTTGTAAAGTGGGTAAAAAAGAGTGATAAGAGAGATAATTATGCAAGGGAAAAGAACAACTAGTGATAGAGGGAGATACCTGGACCATTGCTTGAGATTTTGGAGTGAATGCAACCTGTTGACAATGGAAATCTTGTAGATAATTAGGTGCTGTTCTAGTCCTACATGACCTGCGAAGAGGTGGTGACGATGGAATTGGATATGAAGAATTACTGTCATTAGATGAGCCATGAAGATCAAGGGATGGATCAGGTTCTGGTTCAATGCCAGAAGGTTGAAGGTCAGCAGGAATGAGTTCAGTATGTGATGGACAATTGGTATTGGTGGACTCTGGAAGAGAATATGACACTGGTTCAGAGGATGATACTGGTTCTGGAAAAGGTGAAATAAGATTGAAGTTAGGCTGAGATTGATTGACAGATTCGACAATAGTAAAGGAGCGGAAAGGAAAAATAGTTTCATGGAAAATGACATCCCTAGAGAGAAAAATAGTGAGTTTCAAGGTCTAACAACTTATAACCCTTTACCCCAAAGGCAAATGATATGAACCCGCAGGAACGAATCCCTTAAACCCACAATCAATTTGAAAACACTCCAAGAAAGCCAAAATCAAGTCAATGATGGAGAACCTAGACCCGATGAGAACTCGTTTCAAGAACCTAGATTATATTAAAATCTAGACCCATTGAAAAACCCGTCCCAAGAACCCAGATTACAACGGAGGAACGCCACAAAGGTTATGATTGACCTTTGATAAGTTCAACAGTTCAATTAAGAACAAAATGAGTAAAACTCAACTCACAATGAATAAATTCATCAAATTTCATAAACTTCATAATCTAATTAGAATGAGGCTACATAGAGTATTTAAAGCAAAACCTATTGAAACCCTAGCCAAAATAAACCCCCATCTTCCAAAAGTGCCCCTGGATGAATAGTGCCGCGGCTACAGTGCCGCGCTACAGTGACTTGGCTACAGTAACACTAACCCTAGTTCATTAAAATAATAACTTTCCCAACATGCCCTTACATAGGTATAAATCCAATTATTCTAAGCAAATAAAATAGGTCCTTGAAATTAATTAAATAAGTTGAAAGCCTTCAAGTGTCCAAAGCCTATAAGTTATGTTGTTGCCCTTTCCATAGCTTATGAAATGAATTAAAGCATAATCTTCTTCGTTTAAGCCCTTGAACTTGTATTTGGCCCATCTGGAACTTGCAACATATCTTTAAGACTAGACCCACCTTGGTTCCCATCATTCCCCCTGTCCTCAAAAGGATTCGACCTCGAATCTCCACCTGGATCAAAGGGAAAATGATCAGTAACATTGAAAATAGTAAAAACAAGATAGTTACCTGAAAGATCCATTAGACATGCATTTTCATTAATTTGTTCAAGAGTTTGGAAAAGACCATCCAAGCTACTCCTGTCATCAACAGGTAAAGGTGTTAAATCTAAATGAGTAAATGGATCAAGTCTATAAACAATTTCAAATGGTGAAAATTTAGTAGTAGCATGAACACTCCAATTATATGTAAACTCAATGAATGGTAAACAATACTCCCACAAATGTTCATGAAGCACATCTAAAGTCTTCCTCGAACCAAAATGACCACTCTAATATGCAAACTCAATGAATGGCAAATGATACTCCCGGAAACGTCCATGTAACAATTCAATGAATGGCAAATGATACTCTCACAAACGTTCAAGAAACAAACCTAAATCTTTCCTTACACCAAGGTCACCCAACAAAGCACCATGTCCATCACACACAAGCAACTTACGCATAAAACTAGTAGGCACATAAAATCTATTATCTCTAAACAAGTACCAATCTAGTTTATAGAACTTACCAAATGATGCTTTCTCACATGTTCCATACACACTAGCAAAGTCATCATCATTAGCATGCAATTCCTTCTCATATTCAAGTCTCAACAATTTTGCATCTAAAATGAAGATAAGAACATACCTTCTTGCTAAAGCCTCAACCACAAAATTTTCCATACCTTGTGTGTATTTGAATACATGAGGAAAAGTCTCAATACAATCCTCCCACTTAGCATGCATTCTAGTCAACAACTTACCTTGTCCCTTTAAGTGTGTCAAGGACTCATGTTCTTCCAAGAAAGGTCGGGTAGGGATACTCGCACCTAACACAAAATAAATGTAGTGCTCTATCTCCCTAATAGGTGGCAATCCACTAAACACACCGCTAGAAATCACGACCTTATATCCCTGCAACAAAGAAACAACAACACTAGGCAAAGAGTCGTTAAATTCATTAGTATAAAAGTTTGCCTTAGCATAAAAACTCACTTTTGCCTTTTTGTCTCTCTCTGCAATCTCTTTTTCTTTTTCCTCTTGTGCAACTCTTTTTTCTTGACTCTCAGCCACCTCTCTATTTTCTTTTTCACTCTTTCTTTCTCTTGATGTTTCGGCCTCATTCTTTTTTTTTTCCTCTCACTCTCTTTTTCTATTTCACGCTCTCTTTTTCTTCACTCTCCTCTTTTTTTGAGCTCTCGGCCTCACAATATTTTTGCAACTCATTCTCTTTTTTTCTTGAGGTTTCAGTCTCACCCAAATCATTTCCCTTAGGTGGTTCGTCGGTCTTCCCCCTTGTTACAACTTGATCATTTTTGTCCAACTTTGGTTTCCAAGGAGTACTAGAAACCGAAGTATACCTTGATGTACCCTTTCCTTTTAGCTGCCTCTCCACCTTCATAGCCATGTGCACCATATCCTCTACCTCCACATAATGTTGCAACTCAACTACATTGGCTATCTCCGTATTCAACCCACTCAAAAATCTTGGCATCGTGGCCTCCTGATCCTCCACTACATTAGCCCGAATCATAGCCACCTCCATCTCCTTATGGTAATCCTCTACACTCCTAGACCCTTGTGTAAGATTTTGTAGTTTTTGGTAGAGGTCTCTATAGTAGTGGCTAGGTACAAATCTCCGCCTCATGATAGCTTTCAACTCTCTCCATGTTTTTACAGGCCTCTCAAGATTCTTTCTCTTATTGGTCACTAATTGATCCCACCAAATAGTCGCATAATCAGTGAACTCAATTACAGCCAACTTCACCTTCTTCTCCTCAGAGTAATTATCACAATCAAACACCAGCTCTATTCTTTTCTCCCACTCTAAATAAACTTCAGGGTTGGTTCTACCTTGGAATGATGGTATTTTCATTTTGATGCTCCCAATGTTCTTATCTACTCTATCTCGACCCCCTGAGTTTGCCCTAAGGCCTCTTCCATGCCTAACTCCTCTATGTCCACCCAATCCAACTTCAAATGTTAAGCCTTCATCATCCTCACCAAACTCTCAATTCTTATACCCATTCTCAATTCAAGGCTCACGTCGCCTCCTATCTCTCTCACCTTGCAGATTTCTAATCACTGCTTCTTGATTATCCATACTATCCCTCACTTCACCCAACATCAAGTTCAACTGCTCAAACTGTTGTTGCATGGCTTGCAACACAATGGATGAGTTATATTCTCTCCCCCTTAGTGATGAGCTACTCCGATGAGACATTGTAATGTGCTGCACAAAAAGAAAGTTAGTGGAAAACCTCACACACTCCCTTACGTGTTTGCACTTGAATAATGGCACTCCATTCGTATTTCACTCTTAGTTGGCTTTTTCCCAATAATAGTCTCACACTCTCTTGCCTTTTACCTCGAGAGCTTTCCCACTTAAGTTCTTTCAGAACTAAATGAACTCAATCAAGACAAGGCAACCTTGTTTTATCCCAACTAGTAATTAGATCCAGGAAACAAAAACAAGAGAAACATGAAGGAATAAAAATGACACGAGAATCAATGAAGTTATACGAATGAAAGAGTAACAATAAGACAAGATACCAACTTGAGTGATGTATGCAGCAGCCCCTTTGATCATAAGGCTTAATCAACAAATTTCTTTCTTTTCTTTGTTGTAACTATGTTGCAACTTTGAATACACTACCTTCTCTTTTCTTCATCTTCTTCTTTTCGTTTTTTTTTTTTTTTTCGAATTTTCTTTTCTTTTCTTTTCTTTTCTCTAATTCATCCACAAACAGCAATATTCAGTTATGAAAACCAACCAATTGAATTCAAACACACAAGCATGGACAATGAAGTAGAAGAGAATCAATGGAACAACACTCCAAGCAATTGACAAACTTAGAGTGTAGGAAACCCTAGAATTTTGAAACCCTGGGTGATGCAAATTTCAGCCAAACCCAAAACCCTAAGAATTTGGCAGCCTACTTTTTGTTTCTATGTTTTTTTTTTTTACAACCCTAGAACAATGAAGCCCCAGAATTAAATTTAAGGATGCTAGAATTAAAAGATAGAATCAGACCTGATTGGAAACCTTGCTCTGAATACCAAATGATATGAACCCACGGGAACGAATCCCTTGAACCCACAATCAATTTGAAAACACTCCAAGAAAGCCAAAATCAAGTCAATGATGGAGAACCTAGACCCGATGAGAACTCGTTTCAAGAACCTAGATTATATTAAAATCTAGACCCATTGAAGAACCCGTCCCAAGAACCCAGATTACAACGGAGGAATGCCACAAAGGTTGTGATTGACCTTTGTTAAGTTTAACAGTTCAATTAAGAACAAGAGGAGTAAAACTCAACTCATAATAAATAAATTCATCAAATTTCATAAACTTCATAATCTAATTAGAATGAGGCTACATAGAGTATTTAAAGCAAAACCTATTGAAACCCTAGCCAAAATAAACCCCCATCTTCCAAAAGTGCCCCTGGATGAATAGTGCCGCGCTACAGTGCCGCGCTACAGTGACTTGGTTATAGTAACACTAACCCTAGTTCATTAAAATAATAACTTTCCCAACATGCCCTTACATAGGTATAAACCCAATTATTCTAAGCAAATAAAATAGGTCCTTGAAATTAATTAAATAAGTTGAAAACCTTCAAGTGTCCAAAGCCTATAAGTTATGTTGTTGCCCTTTCCATAGCTTATGAAATGAATCAAAGCATAATCTTCATCGTTTAAGCCCTTGAACTTGTATTTGGCCCATCTGGAACTTGCAACATATCTTTAAGACTAGGCCCACCTTGGTTCCCATCAGGTAACCCAGGAAAATACATTTCTTCCCTCTTGGATCAAACTTTTTTCGACCATGTGAAAGGGTTGATGCAAAACAGAGACATCCGAATACCTTAAGGTGGGAGTAGCTTGGTTTGACACAAAAAAGAGTTTCATGAGGAGTCTTATTTTTCAGCAAGGGAGTTGGTGTTCTATTTATGAGGTGCACTGCAGTCAAAATGCAGTCATTCCAATAACGCAAAGGGAGACCAGATTGGAAGAACAAAGCACGAGCTACATTCAAAAGGTGTTGATGTTTTCTCTCCACTATGCCATTTTGTTGAGGGGTCTCAACACAAGATCTTTGGTGAATAATTCCTTTTTTGTCGAAGAAATCAGTCATTTTAAATTCAAGACCATTATCACTTCGAAGTATTTTGACTTTGGTGTTAAATTGAGTCTCAATCATGTTGCAAAAGGATTCTATGCAATTTCTTGTTTCTGATTTTGCTTGAAGCAGGTAAATCCAAGTGGTTCTAGAGAAATCATCAACAATGGTCAAAAAATATTTTGATCCATCATAAGCCAAAGTGGAACAAGGGCCCCAAATATCACAATGGACCAATTCAAACAAAGTAGAGGATTTATGGGAACTGATAGGAAAAGGAAGCTTGTGTTGTTTTGGAAGAGGACAAATGCAGCAGGGAGAATTTTTATTCAAAATGATGTGATTCTTTACAATGGGGTCTTTGATCAAATTAAGCCTAGAATCTGAAATATGACCTAGGCGACAATGCCAAAGATCATTAAAATCATCACTGCTTTTGACAGACACAGAAACTGAGGGAAAAGAAGGTGACAGATGAGATATAGCATCAGAAAGTGCAGCAGGTGGAACAACAACAGGTAGGAGCTCATAGAGGTTGCATTTCACTTCAACCATCCCAATCGTGGTCCAAGTGGGAAGGTCCTGTATAAAACATGTGTTAGACAGAAAAAACAAGTAAGTGGTCAGATTCTCTGTGAGTCTTTTAACAGAAATGAGGTTAAATGAAAAAGAAGGTATGCACAGAACATTACTAAGAATAATGTTGTTTGTGAGCCTAACAGTACCTAAATGTGTGACAGGCATGCAAGTGCCATTGGGCAACTTGACATTGTATGATACTTTTGTGGCTTTATATGTGAAAATGAGGGGCTACAGATCATATGATCTGTAGCTCCTGAATCAATAATCCAAGGAATGTTGCTTGGATTAGAAGAATTAGAAAGAAAAGAAGTGCAGCAAAAAGACTCGATACCAGACACTTTGGAAGCTTTAGGTGCTGTTGAAGTGACTTTAAACACAGTTTGTGCCTAGTTTACTGAAGGAAGGGAGCTGGGATCCTTGTGTTGGAGCAAGGTAATAAGTTGCTGATATTGCTCCTTAGTAAAATTAAACTTGTCCTCGTGTACTTCCTCCTCGATGCATAAGCTGCTCTGATTTGCATAAGTGTTTGATCCCTTGCCTTTGAACAGTTTGTGACTAGGGGGATATCTGTGGAGTTTGTAGCATTTTTCAACATGTCCTGCCATATTACAGTGGGTGCATACGGGGGCTGGTGCATTTCCAGCTTTGAAGCAATTCTCCAAGGTATGCCCCTGAGCTCGACAATGAGTGCAGTAGGGCCTATCCTATCTTTGAGTCATGAGGTTCTTTGTGTTGTTTTTAAAGGAAGTTTTAGTAGCCAATGCTATAGAGTCAGGAGTTGGAGAAAAATTTGTGAGTTGGTGATGTTGTTCTTGTTGCTGAATTAGGGAGAAAACTTTGTTAACAGTGGGTAGTGGTTCAATGAGCATTATCTGATCCCTGGCATTAGCATATTGTCATTAAGGCCCATAAGAAATTGTATGACACGGTCTCTCTGGTGTCTATCATTCAGTATACTCAACTGACCACAAGTGCAAGCAGGAATAGGGTCATAAATGGCTATTTCATCCCAAAGAGTTTTGAGGTTACCGAAATAAGCACTCACTGAGTCTCTGTCTTGTCGAAGGCTGGCCAAGTTCCTCTTGAGCTGAAAGATGCGAGGACCATTCTATTGTGTAAATCGGTCCTTCAATTCTGTCCACACAGCTTGTGCATCATCAACGAATGCTATGCTGGATCTGATATCCATACTTATGGAGTTTTGAATCCAGGAAACCACCATGTCATTACATCTCTCCCATAGATCAAATAAAGGGTCATTTTCATCAGTAGGTTTAGAAATGTTCCCACTAATGAAGCCCAGTTTATTTTTTGCTCTAAGTGCTCGACGCATTGCTCGGGACCAAGTAGCGTAATTATCAGTGGTGATGAGGTCTGTAACAAGAACAAATGCTGTGCTATCTGCATTTTCGACTCGGTAAGGGTTATTTGGATCTGTGAGAATGAGGTAAGGGGAAATCTGTTGTTGGTTATTTTGAGGTTTTTCCTTTCGAGGTTCTTCTGCCATATTTGAGAAAATGAAAGAAGGATAAGAAGGTTATCAGATTCAACGAACCTGGTTCTCTGGTACCATGTAACAAGGCAAAGAAAGAAAACAAAACAAAAGAGAAGAGAAAAAATTCAATCCATTAATGTGCAGAGAATACTCTGTGAAAAATTGTACTATTGAATCATCAAGAAGAGCTCATATATACAGCATGTCGTGCATAGCCTAGCTGACACTTACTAAAAACTAACCAACTATACAGCTCACTAATAAAACAAAATAGCAAAACAGAATGCTAAGAAGATTCTAGTATCAATGACTTGTAGCTACATCAGCTTGAGAGCAACTTGTAGCTGACTCTTTAGAGACCATACGACCTACAGCTTTAGTAGGCTGCAATACCTTCCGCCTATCATCTTGGCAACGTTTCTCTCCCCCAAAATTTATCAACCCGAAACACAATCATATTGCCATGAACTCTCTTAGACTAGAAACAATAAATAAGAGTACAACCCTAAATATGGATGCAATTCATAGACTGGACTCATGCATACACCCAATTGAAAAAATCATTTGATGATTGATAGTGAAAAAGGAAAAAACAAATCATAATCCACGCTGCCTGAACAAACTAGCAAGAAATTTGGAAGTATATATACTGCATATGATGCATGAGAAATATAGCATATGTAATCAATGGGCCTTTTGGATAATCTAATAATCGGAGATATATACAATCCAAAAAAAAATTACGTTTGAACGAGGTACAAATTAGATGAATGTCATGAACATTGATTATCTATAACATGATATTTTTTTTTTTTGGTTTTTTTTAAAGTAGAACAAACTCCATTCATTCGTAATGAAACATTACAACTTTGACCTGAAACATACAGAATGTAAGCCAACTAATGCTTTTAAGGCTCCCCAATATACAAATTTTGTTGTGATTGACATGATCTAGTTTATTGTTGTAACTCTCTACATATAAATTATCTGAAAGACAACACTCTATCCTAAGATAGATTTAACAAACCCCACATACTCTACAGACAACATCCAAGAGACTATCATGTGTTTTTTTTTTAACCTAAAACAAATGAAATAACAGAAAACGGAAAAGATACATGGGAAAATAGAGAAATACAGCTTGAAAAGCTGTAAATCTGTACTTTCAATCTTAGAGAAAATAAAAAATGTAAACACCGAGGCTGTGGGGGTGCATGAGGGACACACGCCACTCTAGAAGTACGACAAAATGTTAGGTCTGAAGACACCAATGGTCCTGGTCCCAAAAAAGTCGCATGTGGTGGCGATAGAGCTCTCATTGCAATGGCGCGTGGATGTCATGCATGCACTTCGGGCCGCACCTGTGGCTCACTCGCCATTCCGTTCGTTGAGATTCTTCGTCCATCTAAAGGATAGACATATTGGGAATCTTTCAGTGGAGCGCGTGGTGGTCGTTGGCTCAGGAGAACAATAGATCTACATTTCGCCCGACTGTGAATGAAAAAATAAACAAAAGAAAAAAAAATTAAAAGAAAAACTAGAGAGAAGAGGGAGGAGCCAAAGCTCCAACCCCCCTCCTCTGGTCTGAGGTTTTTGATTGTGAAGACCGTAGAGAGAAAAGGGAGAGAGCTTTAGGATTTTTTTTCTCCCTATAACCTGATACTATGATATCACACGTTAATTAAATATTTTAACATAAAAGAATAAATATTAGGATATTTGATTTTTTATGATCTACGACATTAAATAATAACAGTTAGAAAATATCTTTCTTGTTAAAATTAGATAGAGAATCTTATCTGACTATGAGAGAATAATCACCCTACCAACTTCACCTCATTTGTAGTTTGGTTGAGCTGTCGTGAGGTAGTAGTACTGCAACAATCTTAAGTGAGGAGATTTACTGCCACGAATTAATGAATGTTTTTTGTCACAAAATCTTTCCCTTGTTAAATATTTCATTGACAATGACTTCCACAAAATGCTTTTAGTCTAGCTTGGAGCCATAAACTTCAATCCTATGTACGTACTTGGTTCCTTATAATCCAGGCAATCAAGTTGGCTTCATGAAATTTGGAACCAAGTTAATGCATGTATTGAATAATTGCATGGGCTTAATTAAAGTGTGGCATCAGTTATTTTGCTGCAATATTAAATTATAATTTGTAGTTGGTACGTAGTTGATCCAGCTTCCAGCTGGCTGGGATCTTCACGAGCTTCTTTTCTGATCTAATGGCATTAACTTACCAAAGAAAATACAGTAATTTTTAGGATGTTGCTGAGAGAACAAATTAGGGATCGAAGAAGAGCATGAAGATGAGTTTAAGATTTTGGACCGAGTCCAAGGAAGAGAGATGAAAAAAGGGAAAAAAAGAAATCGACGATCATATATCATAGAATTACCAACTCATGTGACACTTGAGAGGGCAAACTTCAAGAGTCTAGAAAAAAGTAGGACAAAATCAACGTACTGTTGTTCTGAATACCGTTCAACATGCATGAACGATATATTCATTTTGGATAATGATAAGCTTATTATCCTTCTACCATACTTTTAATACTCTATAGTGTTTTTAAATGTTTTATTTTTTTTATTATTTTTTTGAAGTATTTTTGAAACATCCTTTTGATAACGGATCAAACTTCATTGATAATAAAGATTACAGACATTTATCAAACTATATGGTTTGTGAAAGAAAGTCTGGAATACAATCCTCCCAAATCTCACAATCTTTAACATTCCATGCATTCCTAGCAAGTTTGTGAGCTGCCATATTACCCACCCTATATACATGAGTAAAAGGACAAGAAATAAAACAACTTCTAAGTCTTTTAACTTCTGCAAATAATGCACCCAGAGTTGAATCAAACATATTGTCTTTCTGTAAAGACTCAACAACTAATAGAGAATCAGATTCAACTATCAAGTTGGAGATACCCCTACTAGCACAGAATGAATGCCTTGGAACACAACCAATAACTCAATAGCTTCAGAATTTTTAACATTATACTCTACCTTACTAGCTACCATGATCAACTCTCATTTATCATCTCTAAAAAGAAACCCAACACCTGCTCTCTTTAGATAAGCAAACATGGCCCCATCAGTGTTTAGCTTAAGAACATCCATAGGTGGAAGCTTCCATTTGAGATGTTGCTTCAAATGAATTGGACATTGCCCTCTAATCTCTTTATATAATTCTTCATAGTATTCAGAACAAAACCAGCAACCTATTTCTGAACTTACCACAACCTTATCAAATTCCATCTTGTTCCTCCTATACCATAATCCCCAAGCTAGTGAAACAAAGAGAGACAACATGTCTTTATCCTTCTCCTGACTAATCTGCATTACAAGATCAAACACCTTACCATCTGCATATCTTTAATCATTAAGAAAAAATTAAAAATATATATAATTTTATTAATAGTCACTTTTATAATTATTAAGTAAACAAATTTAAAAAATAATAAATAAATGAAAAAAAATGTTGATTACTATCCCACCAAAATCATCGGTTAACAGAACTTTTTCATTTCCAGTGAGGAAGACGAATGAAGGTGAAAGACGGAGCTTTCGGCTTCAAAGGGACTACGTCGTCGGTTTCGTGGGTCGATTTCGATGGTGAAAGATGGAATGGGTGAATCAAATTAGGTTTGGAAATGGGGGGAAATGGGGGAATGAAGGGGAATTGGGGAGGGGGGGGGGGGGGCGAAGGAATCGAAGGAGGAAACAAGAATGGGAATGGGGGAAAGGGGGAAACCAAGGGGAATGGAAATCGAAGGAAATGACATTGTTTGCTTTTTGCCACGTGGGACGCGATGTCGTGATGGGGACGCAGGCCGATTGTCTATAGAGTTTTTTTATGTATATATACATTGAGGATCCTGGGCATCCAGCTTCCCTTCCCATTCCTGAATTTATAACTTTTTCAACATAAACATTATTGTGATTAAATAGTGATTAACAACAGTAAAAATCATTCTAACAACATTCCCAATCACTTTTTAATTTATGTATTTTAACTAATTAATGATTTTTGCAATATACTATGTGAGAGTTTATGATCTATTATTTTTATATATGATTTAAATATTCTTATTTTATATTCTTATTTATTTATTACAATAAGGTCTGGTTTGTTTTTACAAACCATCTCATCTAATCATTACAACTGTTAAAGATAATCCCTTTGTTATGGAAACTTCTGTTATGGAAACCTGCAGCAAATCATGCACATTATCCTCAAGTCAATGCAGCAAGAATACTCAAGAAGGAAACAAATAAATATCTTTGTATATCCCCTTTTGATTGCTTTAGAATATTCTATCATTACGTCTCTTGATTGTAATTCTTCCAATTCATAATATAAATAAAGTCTTCATCCTATAGAAAACGTATGCTGAGGAGGTCTCACTTGTGTGTTTTACTTCTGCACAAATCAAGGTGTCCAAACCTTGTCATGGCATCAAAGAATACCTAGGATTTGCATCCATCTCTCTTTTTTTTTTTCCTATGGAGTCTCAATCACCCTCCCCTTCTCCCCTGCCATTTACCACGAAGGTTCATATGTTAACTATCAAACTTAGCTCCACCAATTATTTGCTTTGGAAAAGCCAATTTTTACTTCTTCTTACCAGTCAAAATTTACTCAAGTATGTTGATGATTCTAATCCTTCCCCACCACCTACTATTTTAGATGACAATAATAAATCCATCCCAAACCCTTAGTATTCTACTTGGTAACAAACTAATCAACTCATTCTTAGCCTAACTTTTTCTTCACTTACAGAAGAAGCCATGACTGAAGTCCTAGGCTAAACATCTGCCTTTGAAACTTGGCAGACACTTGAAGCCTCTTTCTCTCATAAGTCCAAAACTCGAGAGATGCAATTAAAGGATGAATTCCAACTGATGAAGAAAGGCACTCGCAATGTTGGTGATTATTCCCACGCCTTCAAAAATCTGTGAGATCGACTTCATGCTATGGGTCGTCCTGTTGATGAAACTGATAAGGTGCACTAGTTTCTACGTGACTTAGGGGCTGAATTCTCTTCATTTTTCACCACTATGATGTCTCAAACACCACTGTCCCTATTGAACGATCTTGTGCCAAAAGCTCAGAGTCATGATTTATTTGTTAAATCTCTTGATTCCCAAGCAGGACACCTCACTGCATTCACTGCTAATCTTGGAGCTATGCAGTCCTCTCGTGGTGCTCGCCGTGGTCGTGGTGAGGGTCACTCTAGACGTTGTGAAGCCCACAAATTCCGCTTGGGATCGGACGGATATCTGAAGCGTTGGGACATGCAACACAAGTTTACATGCCCTCGTTCATGACATATAAGATGCAATGTTCTTAACATGCATCTAGCATTATGCAATATTCGCAGCGGATAATTTTTTTTTTTTTTTTTAGCAATACTATGCACCAAACTTATAATATCTCAAATACTTACAACATACTTCATACATAAAGACATACTAAACAACTGAGATCACAACACTAGTCCAAAATGGTTGTGAACAAAAGAGTGCTGGAGATTGAACTCCACAAAATACAAGTGGTAACCTAAGGCAACTACATCTAAGTCGCACAGTCGCTTAGTCGACCGTTTCCGGTTGGTCAATTTTCGGTTCTCCTTCAGATCCTGCAACAAGATCTACCATTCGGGGGGAATGGTAGTTGAGACTACCAAAGTGAGATTTGATTACAAATCTCAGCAAGTTAACAAGAAACTTCCACACAGGTTAATGATGCATGCATGGCAGTAAAAGCATGAATGCATATTCAAAGTCATAAGTAAGCATAACATAACTTGACTTATAGCATGACATAAATGACATAATTTGAACTGAAACTAAAACTTAGCTTAACGTGACATGGCATGTATGTGAACTTAAAACATAACATGGACAAGCAACATAGCATGATAGTGAACTTGAAACATAACATGGACTTGAAACATCTCAGCTTGAACGTGAACATACATAATTTGAACATGAACTTGAACATAACATGAACTTGAGCATGACATAACATAAATGTGAACTTGAAATATAACGTTAACGTGAACATGACATAACATGAACATGAACTTGAACATAACATGATATAGACATGAACTTGAAACATATTTTTGTCTCATGGGGTCACCATGATTGAGTAATCTTATCTCATGGGGTTACCATGATTGACATGACCTTGAAACTTGACATGAACGTAAACTTGAACATAACATAACGTGAAACATGACTTGAACATGAAATACATGAACTTGGAATATTTTTCAATAGACTTAATCATAAAGTGACCATATGGGTGCTACATGGGTCCCCTTGAGCCGTGTGTCCCTGTCGATTACCGCATTAAAACACAGGTGTCTATACCAGCTGTGAGTACGTTAATACGTACTACACAGTTGTTGTGGCCCCACATATTCTACATGTCACAATTGTTGTGTCTCACGTAGTGTATGCTCCACAATTGTTGTGGCTCCATACTTCATGCTCCATAGTTGTTGTGGTCCCATGAATCGTTCGTGCCACACTTGCTGTGGACACACGTAACATAATGTGTGGCTCCATCGGCATTAGTGTCTGGCACGCTCCGGCGACTAGCTAGTTAGGCCCCAATCGCAACCTGTTGACAGTACTTCGTCAATCACGAGAATTTCACATATATTTAGACACTCTAGCGTGAACAAATGAGTTCAACTAGGATGGGTCGTGATTGACATGAATAACTTAACTAGCATACATGACATTTTGTAACGTGACGTGACATGAATGTCACATAAAAGACAGAAGTCCTGACGTAGCGTAACGTGACATGAACGTAAGATGACAAACATGACATACTTTGAGACATTAATATAACAGAAAATATTTCATAACATGGTGTACATGTAACAGACAATATTTCGTGACATGGCATAACATGTAACAGACAATATTTCGTAACATAGCATAACATGTGACTGTGAGTATTATGTGACATGATATACATGTAACAAATGGTATACGTAATGCGACATACTTGCAACAAACAGTAACATGTGATAGAATATATTTTCTAACAGATAAGATTTTCATGACAGAATAATTCATATAATAAATAAACATGTGATGACATGGCATGGCATTGCATATATAGCAACATACGAACATAAACTGTAGTTCCCTTACCCATCACACATACACAGTAAACTGATAGTAAGTTAAGAGCTAACTTACCTCGATCGTCGCATTCTACGAGAATAAGCGTGAAACACGAAGAACTGTAAGAGGATATTCTAAAAGTTAGATATTTAATTACTAACAATTAGAAATGTGAAAAGAGACAATTTAGAGTAAAATTACCATTTTGCCCTCTATATGTGGAAAAATAACTATTTTATCCATAACTTAAAGATTTCACATCCTAACTCCAAAAATTACCAAAATTTACATTCCTCATGTAAATTTTGTTCTAGACTCACATAACAACTCAGAAAAATTTAAAACCAATCACAGTTATGGAAAACTCACAATGGCCGAAACATTCATAGACCATTTCTCTTGATTTTGATTGCAATTTCTTCCATCTTCAAAACCCATGATTAAGCCAAAATTTTGTAGCAAGGATCTTCCTATCCTATGTTTAAAAATACACTAAAAATATCCATTAAGAAAAACTAATCATCAACACCAAAATGTTTGTAAAAAGACCAAAACTTTTAAACAAAAAGTAAATCCTTAAATCACAAGTTTTGACCTTAATAAAAACATCTCCAAGAATTCAAAAAAAATCAAATATTACTTCTAACATATTCATAACATCATCCTAAGATCAACCATGCTTTAAATCTTCAAACAAAAACCACCAAAAATCATAAAACAACACTTGGAGTTTTTGGTTTTAAACTTAGTCCAAAACAGAAACTTCTCTCTCCACTAAATTTGATCAATCTCTTGATCCATAGCTTAAACACATGTGACCTTCAAACTAAAACATATCATGGTTTACAAATGTGTCCTAAAGAAGATCCAACCATCAAACATAAAATCACATGGCTAAAACTCAATAAAACATGGATCTAACCCAAAAACATCAATCTTAGGCCTAACCGAAATCCTCTTGGATAGAAAAATCATACCTTTAAAAATAATACTAAATATCTTCAAAATAACATCCTAACATGTATATAAGAGGCTTAGGATCATCATATAAAAATATCAAAGCCTTTGGAATAAGATCAAACTACGAAATATTCCAACTTTCACAAAACAAAAACTGTTTATCAACTTCCAGTTTTCAAGTTTCTAAATCTAAGGAAATCTATCAACAAAAGCTTTATTCATGTGACAAAACCTCAATGAAAATTCATAAACACATGCTAAAAACACTCCATAAAAGTTTCGGACCAAGATATGTCCATTAGCTTGGTCAAAAATTCCAAAACATATCGTACTCTCCAGTTTCATGCCTAAAATGACCTTTCTATGGTTAAAACTAATTTTGACCTATCAAATGAGCATGAAATGAGACTAATAAGGTATCCACGGAAACTAAACTCAAATAAGAACCACTTTTGTGAAGGAATCATTGTGCAAAAATACTTACAAAGGGTCTAAAATGGCCATGTAAAAAGACCCAAAAATCTGCCTGAGAGAACTCTTTTGGATTTTCTCTCTAAGAACGGGGTGAAGAAGTGATAAAATGGAATAAAATGTGCCTTGCACAACTTTAGACTCTTGGAGGGGGAAGTTTTGGGCTTGAATGACCCTTGATTGGAGTTGCCTATGTGACATAAAGTGGAAAATAGTGAGAGGAATGGACTGCCTGCAGTAGCTGTGAGAGATGGAGTGGATTTCTCCTTCACATCAAGGCACTATTGGGTGCAGCCAATCTCAGTAGATGGTCTTCCATGTGGGGGAGGAAACTTCTCCAAGAAGCTTTGCCAAGATGGCCAATTTCGTGGGCCTTGGTGGGCCCCAACAAAGTGGGCCTCAATTTGGGGTTTAAAGGGGGTTTGGTTAGGGTTTGAGATGCTATCAAGCCCAAAACCAATTTTTATTGGCCCAATCAAATTTCCAAGATTTAAAAGGTTGAATAATTATGTCATAACAAGGATTTGATTAATTAATAGCATGTGGAAGTGATTTAATCAAGTGATTAAACACAATGTTAAAAATCGGGTTAGAAAGGGTTTGAAGGCCAACTTTAGGGTTTGGGGAAACCGTTTAGGGTTTCGGTTTCAATCAAGATTTTGGGGTTTCAATTAGATTTCCACCATTTAGGGTTTCACTAGAATTGAAACGTTCTTTGGTCTGGCACAATTTGGTTGATCAGATGAAACAAAGCTTTGCTTAGGTGGCATGATCTCACACCTTGACTTCCTTCACAATCTATCTAATGGTTCCCCATGGTGCCAAGTATCTAATACTATTCACTATGTATGGCTAAGATCTTGCCAAGTGTCCAAATAAAACTCCTCCAACCTAATTTGGACATTTCACACTGTGATTTTGAAAACACTATACTGAGTGTGCTTATTGAGATTACTATTCACTCCAAACAAATACATAATAAACTTAGTACTAAAAAATTCTAAATATTCATATTAAGCTATAGTAAAAATCGTTTACCGAAATTCAACCCCGAAGTGCTCCTAAAAATAATTTCACAATTTCCAACAGACGTTTCGCCCGGAATTATGAAAATAGGCTATTGTGCCATAAAATTCTAAATAATCTACTGAGTCTAATAGCGTAGACCATAACGCATTCTGACACTTCTAACTACCTCAAATAATTAAACTCATAAATCTAGCACCATAGTGAGTGATAACACTTATTATGATGACAGACTAAAACCTAAGCGATTGGTCAATTCGTAAAAACTTATGGGGTTTTCACGAGATTTCTAAAGTCAATAGAAATTCCACCAATAAATTCCTAGCGGACTATTACAGACGTGGTCGTGGATTTCAGTCCACCAACTCCCACAGCAACTCGGCCTTAACACTCTACATCTCGTCCATTCATAGACTACTAATGTAGTTGAAGCCTTATCCTCTTGTTCACTGCAAGATTCTCCAAATTCTTATTGGTATACTGACCGTGGTGCTTCTTCTTATATGACCAATGATGCAAATCAGTTATCCAGTGTTTCTCCTTACTCATGCTCAAATTAAGTGGTAGTTGGCAATGGTGCTTCTCTTCCTATAACACATACGGGTTCCCTCTCTCATAACTCTCCCACTGGCTCTCTTATTTTCAAAGATGTTCTTGTTGTTCCCTCTCTCACCAAAAACTTAATTTCCATTAGCAAGTTAACTTCTGATAATCACTGCTCAATTACATTTTCTAGTTCTAGCTTTACTATACAGGACCTTCAAACGAGAGTGGTGTTGGGAAGCGGTAGTCTGAAACATGGTCTCTATGTTCTTCATCATGCTCATCGTGCCTTTCTTACCTCCTTTTGTGCCACCAATCTTCATGCTTCCTTTGATATTTGGCATGCTCATTTGGGTCATACAGCTACTCGCACTATTGAAACTCTCAACAAAGATGGTGTCATTTCTATTTCTTCCTCTATATAATCTACCAATTTATGTAATAGTAGCCAAATGTGTAAAAGTCACCATTTGCCTTTTTCAATTAATGAAAAGCATAGTTCTCTTCCTTTTGAATTACTTCATTGTGATCTACGAGGTCCCTCTCCCACTACTTCTTCTTTTGGTTTTTGTTATTATGTTATTTTTGTGGATGATCATTCTCACTTTACATAGTTCTATGCACTTCGGCAAAAATCTAATTTCTTTCCCATCTTTGTTAAATTTCTTAACTTTATTCAAAATCAATTTTCTCACAAACTCAAAACCTTCCAAAGTGATGGTAGTACAAAATTTACTAATCATAAGTTTCGGCAATACTTGTCCTCTTTTGGCATTGAGCATCGCCTCAGTTGTCCCTATACACCTACTCAAAATGGCCATGCTGAATGCAAACATCACCACGTAATTGAGACAGGTCTCACTCTTCTTTTTCATGCTCATGCTCATGTGCCTACGTCCCTTTGGGTTGAAGCCTTTTGTACCTGTGTATACCATCAATCGACTTCCAACACCAACTCTCCAAGGTCAATCACCCTTTGCTGTGTTATATGGTATGTCACCCTCCCACACTCACTTTCGCACATTTGGTTGCTTCTGTTATCCTTATCTTTGTCATTATGCTCCACACAAGCTTGCTCCTAAGTCCACTAATTGTGTCTCTGTTGGGTACAGTTTCATGCTAAAGGTTTTGGTTGTTTGGATCATCAAAGTCAATGTGTTTTTGTCTCTCGTGATGTTGTATTTGATGAAACTCACTTCCCTTTTGCAGGAACTTCATTCTCTCCCATTTCCTAAAGTGATTTTTTAATTTTTCCTAATACTCCTCACTTTCTGCCATCATATTCTTTTGGTAGTCCTTCTTTTTCTTCTGCAGGTTCACAATCATCCCCTACTACTACTCCTTGCGCCCCATGTGCTGCTGATTATCCACTTGTCCTACCTTCTACATCAGTTTCTTCACCACAGAATGCTCCCATAAGTTCTACACCTGCTACCAGTTCTACACATGCTGCAATTTAAGCTCCACCGCCACCCTCTCATGCAACTGATCTCTCTGGCAATACTCATTCCATGACCACTTGGTCAAAGTCTAGAATTTCAAAGCCCAAAGCATATCATAGTGTCACCAGTTTGCCGTAGACATCCTTCTTTCAATCATTAATTGTATTGAACGAATCTCGTGGCTTCAAATCTGCCTCTAAACATTCTGAGTGGTTTCGGCTTTGGATAAAGAAATTAAAGCCTTGCACTCTAATAATACTTGGTCTTTGGTTCCTCGCCCACAACCAAAATGTTGTTGGTTGCCGTTGGGTCTTTCGTACCAAGCTTCTTCTAGATGGCTCTGTTGACGCTATAAAGCGCGCCTTGTTGCTAAAGACTACACTCAACTTCCTGATTTTGATTATGATCAAACCTTTAGCCCTATTGTGAAAGCTGCCACCGTGCATTTAATTCTTCCCCTTGCCATCTCTGCAGGTTGGCCATTGCGTCAACTAGATGTCAAGAACGTTTTTCTTCATGGCACTCTCAATGAAGAAGTTTATATGGATCAACCTCCTGGATATATTGATCCATGCTTTCCTCATCATGTTTGTCATCTTCAATGTGCTCTCTATGGTCTTAAACAAGCACCCTGTGCTTGGTTCCAGCAGTTTAGTACTTTTTTTTTTAGTAAATTTGGTTTTGTTCCTAGCCAAGCTGACTCATCATTATTTGTGTATCACACATCTGCTGGCACCATTTATCTTCTCCTTTATGTTGTGATGACATAGCTGTTGCCGAAAGCAACTCTCAACTTCTTACCAATTTTCTTGCTCGACTTAGTAATGAATTTGCTATGAAGGATCTAGGGGTTCTTCATTATTTCTTGGGCATTGAGGTTCAATCTACTTCCTCTGGTTTATTTCTTAGTTAAACAAAATATGCAATTGACATCCTTCACCGAGCAGCCATGATAGATTGCAAGCCCGTTGCTACTCCTATGGTAGTCGGTTAAAAGCTTACCCAATCTGGCTCTCTCTTCTCTAATCCAACCCTTTATCTGGGGCTCTACAATATTTGGTCTTCACATGTCCTGAGCTTGCTTATAGTGTTAACACAGTTAGTCAACATATGGATGCCTCTACAGATGAACACTTCCTTGTAGTTAAGCATATTCTACGCTATGTAAAGGGCACTCTTCATTTTGGTTTGAATCTCTACTCTCATCCCTCTTGGCAACTTCTAGCCTATTAGGATGCCGATTGGGCCGGCTGCCCTAACACTTGCCGCTCTACATTTGGTTATGTCATATATCTGGGTCGAAGTTTAGTCTCTTGGAGTGCTAAGAAACAATCCATTGTTTCCTGCGGTAGTGTAGAATCTGAGTATCGCTCACTTGCTTTAGCCATAGCCGAAGTCACCTGGCTCACTCATTTGCTTCTTGATCTCCATATTTCTCTCTCAGTTACTCCTACTATTTTTTGTGATAATCAAAGTGCCATTTCTATGTCGGCAAACCCAATCTCTCATACTCGCTCCAAGCATATTGATCTCGATTATCACTTTGTGCGTGAGAAAGTAACCTCTGGGCTGCTTTGTGTTAACTTTGTTCCCTCTAATCTTTAGATTGCAGATCTATTCACTAAGAGTGTCTCTCGGTCTCAATTTCATTTCTTCCGATCCAAGTTTTTTGTCTCATCTTCCCCCCAGTCAGCTTCCGAGGGGGGGGGGGTGTTAAGGATATTCCCTCTATTATGGAAACTTTGTTATGGAAACCTGCAGCAAATCATGCACATCATCCTTAAGTCAATGCAGCAAGAATACTCAAGAAGGAAACAAATAAATATCTTTGTATATCCCATTTTGATTGCTTTATAATATTATGTTATTAAGTCTCTTGATTATAATTTTTTCAATTCATAATATAAATAAAATCTTCATCCTACAGCAAACGTATGCTGAGGAGTTCTCACTTGTGTGTTTTACTTCTGCACAAACCAAGGTCTCCAAACCTTGTCAACAACTCTCTTAAACTCCCAAACAAAATACAAAAAAAATTCAACTTTCTCAAATCTCAAAACAAAAATAATATTAAAAATTTATATTTCAACAATATTTTATCCAACTTTTATGTCATTTCATCTCATTTGTGAAACAAAACTTGGCCTTAGAAAGAAAAAGAGATTAGCATGATCAGAGGGGAGAGAAACAAAGAGTAAGACCTCATTTGGTTTCACAAACCATCTCATATCATCTCGTAATTTAGACACAAACATTTTTCAATTTCAAATTTTAATTTTTTCATATAATCATTACAACTTTTCCAAACTTCCAATCAAAACATATAAAAAAAATCAACTTTTTCAAATCTCAAAAAGAAAAATAATATTAAAAACTTATATTATAAAAATATTTTTTAACTTAATTGTATTTTTATTCAACTTTTTCTCTCATTTTCCAAATTTTCATAAAACACCTTAACTCAAACAATTTCATTACTATTCACAGATTTATCATCTCATCTGTGTAACCAAAGCATGCCTAAAATTTTTATACATAGTCCTCTCTAAATGTGGAGAAAGATCAGAATTTTGTAGAAATACTATAGCAAGTTTGTGTTATAACTAGCAAGTGGTTAGCAGCTAAACCTACAATCACGACTATACATGTTGTAAAAGTTTGTGTTTGTCGATTTTCTTATCATTTTCTTCTTTAATTTTAGAAGATTTTTTCTTGCCATGCATCTTCTTTCATGCTCAAACTACTATATGATATGAGGACGTGATGAAAAACGAGATATTAGCTAGTATCTAGTAAATACCATGGAAAATAGCACTATTGATGCCGTGTTTCGCTGCCCGAGCAGTTCCACAGCAACCAAACCCACTGGACCTATAGCTAAGAGGAAGAAGAGGCTATGGTGATGTCTAGGGTCACTCTGATGCCAAAGTCAGTGGAGAAAAGTTCGATGATGAGGAAAGCTAAGTGAGTAGAAAAATAGAAGAGTTCAGAGAGTCTTCCCGAGGGGGGATGGCTGTTATTTATAGCTAGCTTAGACGCAACTGCTAAGGAAGATAGTGGGGTGTCAGGCCGTGCTCGGGTCAGGTTTGCTACCACCCTCCAACCATGGCAGTGTGTCAGGTTGTGGTTGAGTCGTCCTATGGTATCTCTGGCAGCATGCTATTGCGTGCTAGGTTCCCTAACACACATTGTAGGAGGCGTGTCTCTGGCCTACAGTGCCCATGATCAGACACGCCCACCTGCCTACGCCCTGCGGTAGTTCTCCACTCCGTACCCTCTTGCAGGGCTTGGTAGCCCACCGAGGCCCCGGGTGATCACTACCTTATGGTGGGCTCCTTGGACGGGCCAAGCTCGGTGCCAAAACCTTTCCTGATGGGTATGTGGTCATGGGCTTAGTGCATGACTTCCCGATTTGGGCTCCTGGCCATCTTTGGGTCTCCATCGAAGGGGCCTGGGTCTCTTCGGCTTGGTCTCTTTGGGCTTGGGTCACTCTCTCAGATGGCACCCCCCACATTACCCAGCGAATTCCTATCACAGTAATGTGATGGAATTCAATGTACCTCCTAGTAAAGGCATTGTTCATCATTGAGTTCTTGAGGTCACTTGTTTGGCTCCCGTCATTTGAGTTCATGAGGCCACCTATCTGTAAGTTCATCAATTCGGTTCTCGTGGCCCTTTCGTCTTCCAACAGCTGATTGGACATGTCGCTGCTCCTTTCCCCACGTCTCGGGGACCCCATTTGTCCGTGTCTCCCACACGCCTGACACGACAGCTTCGACCAGTGCAGACTGTACCGTTGGGATCCGTGTGGCATTTCTCTGGCATCATCACTATCAGTGTCGCTTTGTTTCCCACTCACCTTCCAGCCTTCCTCGGGTATATAAGGTCCTCCTCGGCTATATAAGGTCCTCTTCTCCTTCCTCTTCCTCCATTTCTGTCCTTTTCTCTCTCTAAGCATTCCCTTCCTTAGCCGAACTCCACCTCCCGACTATTTCGCTCGACTCCTTCTCTTGTCATCGTGCCATCCTCCCATTCCCCAGCATTCTACTCCTCCTTTATCTTCCCCAGATTCACCTGTGCCGCCACCTTTCTCTCCACTTCACGCACTGTGCTAGTTACTATGGCCCCCAAAGCTCATTCTGACACCGTTGCTCCATATTTTGCAGGCAAGCGTTGGGTTTCATCAGTCACCGGTGCGGACCTTAGGGCCTTCCAAGCCAAGTACAACATTCCCACCTCAAGGCGGTCCTAGAGATTTCCAAAAGGAGCGAACATGCGGTGAACCCTGACAGTACAGCATCTTGGGTTACCCTCTTCCCATTGATGTTCGCAAAATGCGCCTCCTGTTCTATCACCCTGTTCGTGAGGTCCTCAACTACCTCGAGCTAGCCCCGACGGAGCTTCACCCTAATGCGTGGCGACTCTTGGTGTCAAGCTACGTCATCTTCTGGATGTCCCTTAGTGGAACTGCTGAGGAGTATCACGACTTAACGGCTCGAGAGTTCCTATCGGTGTATCATATCATCTGCCAGCCAAGGAGCATATGTAGTTTCTAGGCTCGGACTTCTGGCAGGAAGATCGCTACGCTTGAATAGCGCCATTCGAGCATTAAGGAGTGGTCTCATAAGTATTTCTTTGTGGCCGGCTTAGGTTGGGAATACCCCGAGGGGGAGGCAGCCCACAAGGTATATCCTGTCCAGGTGGTCTGGGGGTTTCTCCCTTCCTCACAGAGTCTGGGCCTTATGGTGAACCGGAAGGAGGAAGCCCGGCTAGAAGTAGTGATGGCTTGGGTGAGGGCCCATCCTGAAGAGTCTCACGCTGACCTAGCCCTCTACGATGAGAATATTCGGGACTACTTGTCCATGCCCGATCATTCATATGTGGTCGGTAGGAACTTCTTGGGTGAGATTCCCTCACCCTGGGGGCGAAAGCGCGCTCCAAGCTCCTTTGGTTGCCAAGAGAAGCAGTCAAATGTGCATCACGATCACCCTCGGGGGAATTTAGATAGCGAGGGGGGTTCATTAGGTGTTCCTCCTCATCTTGAGGTCACGCTGGGGAGTCAGAGAGCCGTGCTGAGGTGCCCCGGGGCCAAGAAGCTCGCAGACAAGGACAATAGGAGTCCTTGCACCTGGAGATCCCGATACCTTCGACTTGGGGTAGCACAATGTCATTCCCGAGTGGTGAGCGCTATGCCTTCGGCCTTCTTCTTCGGCAGGCCCTTGACCCGCTCTTGCTGGTTCTTTCATTGACCCATTGTTCTCTTCCGAGGAAAGGGAGACGAGTGTGACCTTTAGGGGTCTTTCTTCAGTTCCTTCGTGTATCCTCCCCCTTCGTGGGCCTAGTACGTTTGAGCTGTTCGTGTCTTTTGAAGACACTCTAAGAGAGGAGACCGCCCGCAAGGCTCTACAGACGACCTCGTAGACCAGGAGGCCGGGAAGAAGTCTCTCCCCTATGGGTTCCCCCAATAGCCTCCGGGACCGCAAGCCAAGAAATAGAAAGGGGAGGAGAAGAAGAAGGAGGAGAAGGGCATCCCCACTGCTTCTTCCAAGAAGAAGAAGAAGAAGGAGGGGAAGAAAAAGGAAGGGAAGAAGGGGATAGACAGGGAAGCCAGGAGCACACTCCCCCTGAGGCCCTTCCGTCGTGACTGGGAATTGAAAGGAGGTCACTAGGTCCGCCTCTCCCAACATTAGGACTGTTCCCCCCCTCGTCCTCCTTTGTCAAGGCGAGTGGGGCTGGCCACAAGGAAGGTTCCCAGGATTCCCCCTCCGCGACATCGAGGACTCTTAGGTTCCATCATCGGTTGGTCCTAGTCCGGTCGGTGAGATACCTTCCGAACATGGGAAGGAGACTAAAGGAGGGTTACCAAACTTCTCTTGGCAGATGGAGGCCGTCGACCCTTCCTCTTCCATTGGGGTTGGGGGGAGCCAGGCCCCAGCCTTGAACCTAGACAAGGCCTGGGCCTCGGCCACCGAGCGGGTGACTCGGATGCTGTGACCCTCTTCACCTAGGTAAGTTTTCCTCAACACTCTACTTATTTCATTGGGTCTTTTCCACCCCTTGCCTCAGTATTTCTAATCGTTGTTTTTATTGCAGGCCGCAGATCAATTGGCTACAAAGATCGGCGAGGAGTAGGGGGAGCTGAAGGAGGCCAACCGAAAGCTCAGGATGCTGAATCGCTTTGGGTACTATAAGCTAAAGCAGGCAGCCGCCCAAAAGATCAAGCACCTCAAGACTGAGCACAGAGGGCTGGTCAATGAGGTGGAGTATATGAAGGAATAAAACCAACACTTGGAGACGGTTGTCGCGAGGTGTAAGCAAAAGAAGAAGGTTTTGAAAAAGCTGCTGCGACTGGCTAAGGAAAACATCAGTAGGTGGGTGTCTATGGTGGAACGCCTCGATGAGGCTCGTGCCCCAACCACGCTGCACCTGGTTACCCAAAAAGCGAAGCTAGCGTCTTCTCGGAGGGAGCTGTAGGAGTCTTGGCGGGATCAGGCTTTGATCGTCTGGCAGCGTTCGAGGCTGCTGTCTAAGCACTTCTAACCTACCAAGCTGGCCCAACACTAGAGAGAACAGATGTGGCAGGCTAAGGAACACGTTGAAGAGCTCTTATAGAAGGTGACCAAGAAGAATATTGAGCTCATAGACCGCGACATTGAAATCGTTGTTTTGAAGTCTCGCTTGGACAATGTTGCCCAGCATCCTGTGGAGGTCAGATCCCCAGTCTCCAAGGCTAATGCTATCTGAGATGCAGCCTGGTCGTACTGCTATCGAGAGGGCCTTGGACGGATGCACAAACACCTGCTGCAACTCCCCAAGTTGGATCTGCAAACTCTGTCCTTGACTTCTCTCCCCACGATGTCCCAGGCGCAGGCTTTGATCAAGAACTTTGGGAAGCCTAGATATTCCCCGTACCCCCGAGGTGCTCCTCCACCTCCTCCTCCCCAGTGACGGGCTAGGGCCTTTTTGTCTTCGTAGGGTGGTTTTGTAAAAAAAAATTTATTTATGTATTTGTAAAGATTGTACGTTGTTTATAAATGAAATGAAAGTGTGTTTCTTATGACTGCTCATGTTTTACTTATTGCTCTTTGCCTTTTCGTTAAATTTTGAGGCTTGATCCTGGGAGCCTTGGGACTCGAATTCATTTTCAAACGAGGGTCAGCAAGCCGAAGGACTTGGCCTGACCTTGTTGAGAGTCTAGGGACTCGACTTTGTTGAACAGGGGGTCGACGAGTCCAAAGACTCAACCTTACCCCACAACGGGTCTAGGGACTCAACTTCGTGGCGAGTCTAGGGACTCGGCTTTTTTGAATAAAGGGTCAAAAAGTCTAGAAACTTGGCCTTACCCCGCATCGAGTCTAAGGACTCAACTTCATAGCAAGTCTAAGGACTCGACTTTGTTGAACGGGGGGGTCAACGAGTCTAGAGACTTGGCTTTACCCCGCAATGAGTCTAGGGACTCGAATTTGTGGCAAGTCTAGGGACTCGACTTTGTGGCAAGTCTAATGACTCGACTTTGTTGAACGGGGGGTCGGCCAGTATAGAGACTTGGCCTTACCCCGTAACGAGTCTAAGGACTCGACTTCCTAGCAAGTCTAGGGACTCGGCTTTGTTGAATGGGGGGACAGCAAGTCTAGAGACTGGGCCATACCTCACAACGAATCTAGGGACTCAGCTTTGTGGGGAGTCTAGGGCCTCGGTTTTGTTGAACGGGGGCTCGGCAAGTCTAGAGACTTGGCCTTACCCTGTAGTGAGTTTAAGGACTCGTCTTCGTGGTGAGTCTAGGGACTCAACATTGTTGAGCGGGGGGTCGACGATTCTAGAGACTTGGCATTACCCCGCAGGAAGTCTAGGGACTCGACTTCATGGAGAGTTTAGGCACTGCTTTATCTCGAGTCTAGGGGCTCAACTTTGTTGAACGGGGGGTCGACGAGTCTAGAGACTTGGCCTTACCCCGCAGCGAGTCTAGGGACTTGGCTTCGTGGCGAGTTTGGGGACTCGATTTCGTGGCGAGTGAACAGGGGGTCAACAAGTCTAAAGACTTGGCCTTACCCCACAGCGAGTCTAAGGACTCGACTTCGTGGCGAGTCTAAGGACTTGGCTTTGTTAGTTCAAAGCTTTATACAACAAGGAATTTGAGGCAAACATTCGGGCATTCTCATTCATCAAATAAGTTTACAACTTTCATACAATGCATTTTTCCATGTCCCTATATGTAGTATTTCTTCAAATGCTCGACATTCCAAGAGTGGGGGAGCTCGAGTCCTTGCCTGTTCTTAACGCGACAGGAGCCGGATCGGTTGTTTGTAGTCACTACATACAGGACTTGTCATCACGATCCCAGCTTCCCTTCTTCCTGGGTGGTTATTCCGGTTTGTCTCAGCACCAAGTCACCTACTTTGTAGGAGCACGGTTTGACCCGCTTGTTGAAGTATTGTTCCACCTTTCGCTTGTTGTTTGCCATTCGAATTGCCACCTCTTCCCTTCTCTCTTCCAGATGATCCAACCCCTCGGCTAACCTCTCGTTGTTGGTGTCAGGATCAAAATGTTGAATGCGGAACGTGGGCGTTCCAACTTCCACAGGGATTACTACTTCGCTTCCATAAGTGAGGGCGAAGGGTGTCTCCCCAGTGGTGTTCCGGACAGTCGTTCGGTAAGCCTAGAGCACACTCGGGAGTTATTCGGCCAATCATTCTTTGTGTGCCCCGAGCTTCTTCTTGAGGGTGGAGATGAGGGTTTTATTGGTTGCCTCGGTGATAACTGTACGAAGGGCACTCTAAATACCCTATTATTGGACTAAAATACTAAAATGTAAATAGAAATCATAAGAATTAACGTGTATTCTTGAATTGACTTTCTATTTACTTTGGTATACTCCTAAACAGATTTTTATATTTAATTTCAGGGTTTATAAAAGAGCAAGTCAAACTCCAATCAATTCCAAAGGACTTTCAAGTGGGCAAGACATTAGAATAACTTAAGAACTTTATACGAGTGCAGGACTCTTCAAATAAAGAGAATTATGGGGTTTGAGAGTAATTTGGATCAAAAGAAAAAGAAACAAATCACAATAGAAACTGCAAGAAGTTAGAGTCCAAAACGCGCTAGGAGACAGCCTGGACTTACCTTAGTGTTTTGATCATAAAGTTCCACTCACACATTCGATTGAAGCGATTCTTGATGCTTTGGAAAGCTATCTTAAAGGGTTACAAATTAATCTCGAATAAGGATTTCTAGATTCAAAATCCTAAAGCACATACATGATTGCCAAGCTGAGTCCTAAAATTTAGGCGATTTTTTACACGGGAATCATGAAGACATTAGAGTTTCTTTCCTACCATATATAAGCATATCATTAACACGAAATTGAAAAGTTTTTGAAGGGAGGAGGAAAAGTTCTAGAGAAAAGAAAAATACCAATTTTATTTTTTATTTCTTCCATAAAAAACTAAATCTTAGGTAAAGCCTAGAGTGGAAATTGATTGGTGAAAATATTTTGACTATATTTCAATTCATAGATTAACCTTTATCGTTTAAGATTCTAGGATTGAATTCTCTATTTGTTTTGGATATTATAAGTTTGAGACAATTATATTAAATCTTACTATGGTTTAATTTTGTTGAGCTATATGATTATAAATATACGACTAAATTAAATAGGCTTTTCATGCCATTATGTGACATTTTGCTACATTATTGTTTGTGAACATAGTGTCGTCTTTAGATATGATATTCATTTTTATATATGAAAATTGTGGTTTGTAAAGGAAGAATAGATTCTAGACTTAAATTTGAGAAAGTAGATGAATATAATGTTATATCTTCTAATTAGGAATTTAGTGCTATAGTTCTTAATTGTGTATATAATTTGAATTGAAAAAGTCAGAATATTGGATCCGGTTGATGCCCAAAGCTTTACTTGCCTTCTTATTCGAGCCCTAAACTCATTTTAAATATGTGTTTTAGGTAGAATTTTCATATTCTGTCATATTATAATTTGATCTTTTCTTTTAAACTTGCGCGTCTTGTTGTGTTTCTTCCGACTCCCTGTAGATCGACACCCTGAACTATACTATAACATTGCGTACTAGTTTGGGTATAATCAAATTTTGGTGTCATTGCCGAGGAGTATGGTTCAAGAATTGTTACAAGGCATAACTTACTTCAGCAGTATGTAAAAGCAGTAACTTCGTTCCCTCTTGTAGTTTGCTACATTTTTTTCATTTTTTTCGTAGTATATGTAGTTTTTTTTTTTATTATTTTTTACCTTGCATTCATAGATATAGAGACACCTTGGGTAGATTTGTTTGTAGGCCTGTGCTAGAGTCAGAATCAAATTTTTTAAACATTTATTTAACAATCCATCTAGTCCCGAAAAAATGAGTAAACATGAAAATCAACCTACTAAAACTCTTCAGGATTACCTCAACCTACACGAACAGTCACAGCATCATGCATCATGTTTTCAACCAACACTCGTTAACTTGATTTTAAAACTGTTATGATACAGTTACTTTCCATCTTTCATGATTTAAAGAATGAAAATTCCTGTTTGCATATTAAGAAGTTTGAGGAAGTAGTTGTGACTTTCCATAATCATAATGCTACAGATGATGTTGCGAGACTTAAGTTCTTTCCTTTTTCTTTGAAGGATAGAACAAACAGTTAGTTGTACTCATTAAGACCATGATCAATAAAATCATGGAATGAGATGACACATGTCTTCTTCTACAAATATTTTTTCCAACATAAGACCAATGCTTTGAAGAGGCAGATCTCCACCTTTGCACAAAATGATAGTGAGACTCTGTATCAAGCTTGGGAGAGGTTTAAAGAGTTGTTGAGTATGTGTCCTCACCATAGGTATGAGAACTAGCGCTTAGTTATTTTTATAAGGGACTTACACCTAGTGAGTTCCAATTTATAGATATGATTTGTAATAGTGAATTTTTGCAGAAAAATCTAGATGAGGCTATAGAATATCTCAATGAACTTGTTGAAAAAACTCACACTTAGACCAGACCTAGTGCTATTGAGAGTGCAAACATATCATAGCCTACTGGAAATCCAAATAGTGGTGGAATTTACCATCTGAGGGAAGAGGATAACCTAAAAGCTAAAATTGAGTTGCTTACTAGGGAGTTAGAGGTGTTAAAAACTAAGGATTTAAAACCAACACACATGGCTAATCGTGTAGAATCTTTTGAACCGTATTTTGTGTGTGGTGGGATAGATCATCTAGCTCAAGAGTGCCCCACATTTGCTGAAATGAAGGAAGTGTATGAGGAACAATGTAATGCTTTAGGTATGTACAAGAAGTCTTTCACACCTTTCTTCAATACCTAAAATCCAGGCTGGCGTAATCACCCCAATTTTAGCTAGAAATCTGAAACTCAGCAACCTGCACAGCCACCTAGAGCTTACCCTGCACCGTATCATGCATCTTCTTCTTCTAGGAACTCCTTAGAATATACTTTACATGATTTTATTGAGACACAGGATAAAACTAATCAAAAATTTTAGTCTTTGATTACGCAGGTTGTTGAAGAAAACAAGGAGATAAAGACCCATGTATCCAAGTTGATGAGTTCCTTGAGTGTGAATGAGCATGGCAAGTTCCCTTCTCAAGCTCAATCCACACCCCAAGGTCAACATATGGCTTAAGGAAATTTGAAGGAGGTCAATGCCATTGTGACAGGAAGTGGTAAGTCTTTACACATCCCAACAACTGATAAGCCAGAGGATATAGAATAGGAACAAAATAATGATAGTGCCGACTTGCCCAAGGAAGCCGAGGTAATCAAGAGCCCAGTTAAGATACCATTTCCTCAAGTTTTAAAATCTGGTATGCAAATTTTGGATTCTAGCAATGAAATCTTGGAGAACCTCAGGCAGGTAAAGATCAATCTCCATCTGTTGCATGTTATTAAACAAGTTCCAACTTATGCAAAAGTTCTCAAAGATTTGTGTACAATTAAGAGGAAACACCATGTTAAGAAGACAACATTCCTAACAGAGCAAGTTAGTGTTGTAATTGAGCAGCGAATTCCTCCTAAGTATAAGGATCCTAGTTGTCCAACCATCGCATGTAATATTGGGAATCATGAGTTTGGGCAAGCCTGGCTAGATTTAAGAGCTAGTGTAAATTTGATGCCTTATTCCATTTATTTGTAGCTTGGTTTGGGTGAAATTAAGCTCACTTCTATTGTACTCCAATTGGCTGACCGTTCAATTAAGAAACTGAGAGGGATAGTTGAAAATGCTTTGATCCAAGTTGATAAGTTTTATTATCCTGTTGATTTCTTAATCCTTGATATTAGTCTTGTTGTTGACTCTAATTCTAAAATCTTCTTAATTTTAGATAAACATTTCCTTCCTACTGCTAATACTCTTATTGATTGCATGAATGGTCTAATGAAGCTCTCTTTTGGGAATATAACTCTCAAGGTGAATATTTTTTCATAATGGAAAACATTCAATAGAGGATGACGAGTGCTACCAAACAAACATAACTGACGCACTCATAGACAATGGAGTTCACACAACTAATGATTCTGATCCCCTTGGATATTTTCTTGTTAATTATGAGTTTGGTACTATTAGTGATTCATCTGATGTTGTTGATATTTGTGTCATTTTTTATAAAACTCATGATTATGGAACACAAGTTTGGCAACTGAAATTTGAGAAGTTGCCTAATAAAAGTGAAAAAAAAAATTCCTTCAAGCATGGAGAGTCCCAAATTGGAATTGAAGCCACTGCCCTTAGGTTTAAAGCATGTATTTCTCTGCCTAGGTGACACTTCTCTTGTTAGTATTTCTTCGAAATTGAATGCATGTAACCTTAGAAAGTTTTAGTTAATCGAGTTAGAGGAGTTGAGAAGTTTATGAGAACTCTAAAATCTATAAGGCTAAAATGAAAGCGTTTCATGATAAAATATTATTAGGAAGATGTTTAAGTCTAATAACCGACTATACTTAAATGATTCTAGACTTCACAAACACCTAGGAAAACTTCGATCTAGGTGGACCGGCTCCTTTTTAGTGAAGCATGTTTTTAAATACGGGATGGAAGAAATAGAGGACCTTAGGGATGGTCAGGTCTTTAAAGTAAATGGTCAATACCTTAAAATCCTTATTGGAAGACAAGTGTCTGAAGTGGAAGACATTCCACTTGCAGGCCCAACCTATCAACTATGACCACACCATGCAGATATGTTTTTTTTTATTCGTTTTCTTTTCTTTTCTTTTGTTTTCTTTTCATTTCATTCATTTTTTTTTTTTTTTTTTTTTTTTTGTTATTGTTTTCTTTGTTTTCTGTTTGCAGGATAGTATCATTTTCTCATTTCAGTTTGCCATCTATTATGTTTATCGGGCTACCCACATCACACATCAAGTGTATTCTACCCTCTTCAATTACTATTCATTTAGTTGTGATTCTTAAATATTGAGGACAATGTTTCTTTTAAGCTAGGGGTGGTGCAAATTATGCATTCACAAATGCTTGTTGGAACTCTGTGACACATTTACATGTGTTAGAGTTTTTTTAATTAGCATCACACATATATCCTTTCACATGTGTACTCATTCTCATACATAGTTATCTTAGTGAATTCAACAAACCTCATCTTGATCATTATACTGAGGTATTCATAGAATTTCTAATGCACTCATCCCAAGCTTTGTGGTAAGATGGTGGTTTGACACATGTATTTAGAGAACTCTTTTGCTTAAGTCTTTATGTGTGAGTTTTGAAGAGGATTGAGAGCTAACAAATGCTGAAAATTGGAAACTTCTTCTAAGAACATCATTGTATGGTCTGTGGTATGATGGTGGATATACTTGGGATATGATGAAGGTCAATTTAAGATTAACATTTGAGTCGTTCAAGCCAACCCTTTGAATTATAGACATCTAGTAGCCAACTTTAAGCCAAGAAACACATATATCCCTTTTTTTTTTTTCTTTATATACCTACATTATCCATACCTACCTCTCCACATTGTAGTATAACCTATGCACTGATTTTTTTTTTCTACCCTTTTTACTTCTAATTGTCTACTAGATATGGAATTCTTTTTTTTTTTTTTTTTGCAAGGAATAAAAAATGCAAAAAAAACAAAAAACAGAGAGAGAAAAGGGAAGAACACGAGTTACAAGGTGTTCAAGTGAATGAGCTTCAAAAGTAGAAATATCAAGACTGGATAGAAATAGCAAAATACTAGAGTGACATATAATTGTTCACCAAATTATAAAAAAAAAAAGAAAAAAAAAGCATTATTCAATGATTTAAAAGGCTGAAGAGTACATCAAGTGAGGAATGTGGTTTATTGAGATGTTTAATAAGATTTCTTAGTTATGTGCTTAGAAGTTTTTGAATCATTTTCTTTCATTCCTCACATTACAACATTTTGTTTTAACCGTTCTAATCCCAAGTAAGCATGTTGAAAGAATGATTAAATATTCTCATTTGTTAGTGTTCCTATCATAATATCAATGTTTGCTTGTTGCTTGTTCGTAATTATCTAAATCTCCATGTGATTGTGTGTACACCACTTCTCAACTCCATAGAGAGAGCCCAAAGACAAAACACTATTATACCCGTAAGTTATGGAGTTGAGCCTTTTGCTTGAGATGTTCTTGATGTTGCATGTGTCAAGGTTAGTGGTACGACGGTTATAGCTCGAAGAACACATACACACTCTGTAAACTACTATAGGTGGATTGATCTTGATGGAGTTATTGAATTCTTTAGATTGTTTTTATATGTGAATCTGAAAAATGTGAATTAATGGGTTATTTTAGTGATTTTCTTTAATCTCTTTCATCTTTTTTGCATAAAAATTGCTAGGGATTAATAATAAGAAAGTTAAGGGGTGTGATAAATGTACAAAGGGCACTCTAAATACTCAATTATTGGACTAAAATGCTAAAATGTGAATAGAAATCATAAGAATTGTTCTGTATTCTTAAAATCTGTTTCTGTTTACTTTCTAAAACTCTTAAACAGATTTTTATGTTTTATTTTAGGGTTTATAAAAGAGCAAGTCAAAACCTATTCAAATTCAAAGGACTTTCAAGGAGGCAAGACGATAGAACAACCTAAGAACTTTCAAAGAGTGTAGGACTCTTCAAATAAGGATAATGATGGGGTTTGAGAGTAATTCGGATCAAGAGAAAAAGAAACAAATCACAGAAGGAAACTGGAAGAAGTCAGAGTCCAAAACACACTAGGAGACAGCCTGGACATACCTTAGTGTTTTTATCATAACGTTCCACTCACACATTTGTGCCTAAAGTTTTAGTTGCCTTGTTATCCTAAATTAGCCCCTCTGCTTTGACCCACTTCGTATAGTAATCAACCACCACGACCACGAATTTGGCCCCTCCTCTGGCCATTGGGAATGGGCCAATCAGATCCAGGCCCCACTTGGCAAAAGGCCATGGGGCCGTGACCGATGTTAGCTCTTCTGGTGGGACATGCGGCATCGACTCGTGCTCTTGACACTTCAAACATTTCTTAGAAAAGTCCTCTACATTCTTGAGGGAACGGGGCCAGTAGTACACAGCTCGAGTTACTCTTGCGACCAGTGCCTTTCCTCCCAAATGGCTACCCCAGATTCTTTCATGGATCTTCGCTAGCGTGTACTGTGCCTCATCCGGCGAGAGGCATTTAAGGAGTGGCTCGGAGAACCCTCTCTTGTACAGGACCCCATCCAACCAGGTAAACTGAGCTGCCTTGTTCCTAACCTTTCGCACTTCTTCTAAGTTGCTTGGTAGCTGACCTTCCTGTAGGAACTTCCTAATGTCTGCGACCCATTTTGGGGATGATGGTGAGGTGACGAACACCTCGCTCATGATGGATGGGGCGTCGACCGTTCTGACTATGCTGCGATATGGGAGAGGGAGTTCTTCCTGCCCTAACGCTGCTTTTGCCAACCTATCTACCTTCTGACTTTCTTCTCTCGGGATTTGCTGCATGTGGAAATAGCAGAAGCGGTCGAGCTCATTGCAAACAAGTTGAAGATACTTTTTCAATCTTTATCCTTTGTGGCAAATTGTCCCAATACCTGGCTGACGACCACTTGGGAGTCGACCCTCACTTCTACTTCCTCGGCTGCTAGCAACCAGGTGATCAACATCCCGACCAAGAGCGCTTCATACTCAACTTCATTGTTGTTTACTTTGAAGGCAAGTTTAATCTCACAGTTATGCTCCTCCCCCCATTCAGTCACTATATGCACCCCTACACCCCTGCTAGCTTGGCAAGACGAGCCATCTACGTGGACCTGCCAAGGCTTTCCTTGGGGTGTTAATGCCCACCTTTTGATTGTTGTGCGGGGCAAATACTCCATGTCAAACTCGTTAAGCAAAATCACCCACTTGGGAAGTCGTCTCGAGGTGTCTGGCTTCTACGTGACTTTCTTGAAGGGGAGATCAGTGAGCACCTTCATCGAGTGGGCCTGGAAGTATCACCTTAATCTTCTTGCAGCGACGACCAAGGCGAACACCAACATTTCATTCCACGGGTACATAGCTTCGGCTCCACGAAAGGCCCGGCTAGTGTAGTAGACAGGCCACTGTCCTTTGTCTGTCTCCCTAATCAGAACTGCTGACACAACGTGCGGGGACACGGCTAGATACACAATCAAGTCCTCACCTAGTTTTATTTGGCTTAGCAACAGGGGATGGCTCAAGTACTTCTTCAAGTTGGCGAAGGTTTCTTCGCAAGCTGCATCCCACTCTTGGGCCTTCCTTAGAACTTTAAAGAATGTGAGACACTAGTTAGTTGATTAGGCGATGAAGCAATTTAGGGCTGCCACCCGAACTTCATGGAGGTTACAGGGGGAGGACATCCCCGCTACTACTTCCACCTTTTCGGGGTTCATCTCAATCCCTCTCTCGGAGACCATGAACCCCAGGAAATTCCCCAACTCCACCCCGAACGCACACTTTGAAGGGTTGAGCTTCATCTTATACCACTGAAGGACGAAGAAGGCTTTTCCAGGATCTGTTAGATGTTGTCGTGGCTCCTTGCTCTTTACTAGCAGGTCGTCCATGTATACTTCCATATTCTGGCCGATCTGCTACTTGAACATACGGTTGACCTGGTAAGTGGCCCAACATTCTTGAGGCCGAACGGCATAGCTTTGTAGCAGTAGAGCCCTTGGTCCGTAACAAATATGGTCTTCTCTTCATCGTCCAAGCTCATCCTAATCTGGTAGTACCCCAAATAGGCATCCATGAAGCTAAGGAGGGGATGTCCTACCGTTGAATCCACAATTAGGTCGATGCGTGGCAACGGGAAGCTATCCTTCGGACAAGCTTTATTCAGGTCGGTCAAATCAACTCACATCCGCCATTTTCTGTTGGCGTTCTTCACCAGGACCAAGTTGGAGAGCCATTATGGATAGTGAACTTCTCAGATGAACCCCGCTACTCGGAGACGATCCACCTCCTCGGCTATTGTCACATACTTTTTGGCACTAAAGCTTCATCGCTTCTGCTTGACTTTCTGAGCCTTTGGGTCGACGCTAAGCCGGTGCTCAATGATGGAGTTGTCTATCCTAGGCATCTCCTCGTGGCTCCAAGCAAACACGTCTTGATGTGTGATGAGAAGACGTTTCAACTCCTCTCTCAACTCCTGGTCTAGCTTAGTCCTGACACGGACCATGCGCTTCGGCCTCTGTTGGTCGACTGACACCAGCTTAAAGGGCTCGTTGGGTTCAACCTGCCAATGGGCTTGCTCATCGTGGACTTCTTCATCCCATTCGATCAGGGCCGGTGGGGAATTCGGCTTAGTTGTCTTTTTGGCTCTTTCAAAAGCCACGACTACTTTGACCTCGTGCCTCAACTCTCGAGTGTAGCACTCCCAAGCTAGGACCTACTCACCACGAACTTCGCCCACCCCCAAGTTGGTGGAAAATTTCATCTTGAGGTGGTAGGTGCATGTCATCGCCCTCAAGTTATTCAGGGTGGGACGTCCCAGTATCGCGTTGTACAAGGATGGGGCTTTGATGACCCAAAAATCGATCATTGTCGCAATAGTCCTTGGCACCTTACCTGTCAGGACGGATAGGGTGATGGCCCCCATTGGTTGAGCAATGTTGCCTATAAAACCCTTGAGCAGCATAGGGGCCGGGCGTAGCCGGTCTGGGCTAATCCCCATTCTGACGAAGGCCTCCCAGAATAAGATGTCTGCCGAGCTAACGTTGTCGATCAGGATTCTTCAAGTCATAAAGTTCGCAACCTGCATTGTCACTACCAATGTGTCCTCATGGGGGTGGAGGATGCCATCTTTGTCCTTCTCACCAAAGGTTATCGTGGTGCTCCCCAAGTGTCGTGGTGCCCTGACAAAAGCTCTCACGGTGGTGAACACCTCCTTATATTGTGCCCTCCGGGCGTGTGCTCTCCGGGCCAACGAAGTGACTCCCCCTCCTGCATATCCTCCAGTGATCGTGTAGATTTCTTTGATTGCTCGATCTTTAGTCGGGGAGCTCCTCTGATCTTCTATTCTCACTCCCTGCCTTCCCAGGCTTGCACCTCATCGGGGGCCCAAACACTCCCCTCTCCCACGCCGGTCTTCAGGGTCCTCTGACTGCTCTTCCTCCCTTTTTCTTTTCAAGGCATAACAATCTCTATTGCTATGTCGGTTGGTCATGTGGTACTCGCAGTATTGGTGGTTCTCTCTGCCTCAGGTCGGCTCTCTTCACGGGCTTAGTTATCTATCTCTTTCTACTACCAAACTCATGTGAGCGTGGGGTAACCCACGTGGCCGGGTCGGTGGTTGTGACCTCCACTAGCCGCCTTCCGATTTGCTTGCTCCATCTCGGATCGTCATGGAGTCGTTAGGGCCTCGAGGGTGTCTTCAGCATTGATGAATCCATCCTCCCGGTCCATAAACTTCCTTAACGTGGTGGGGGTCTTTCGTGCTACTTCAGCCATAAACGGATTCCTAAGCAGATTCCCCCCAGAATGGCTACTAATGTGATCTTATTGTCTTGGTCGTCGATGGTCATGCTTTCCTAATTGAACCGGGAGATATATGACTTCAGGCTTTCTCCGTCTCGCTACTTAGCTGTAAGGAGGTAAGCAACCAGGCATCTCCTCTTCCGGCTTGCCATGAACTGCATCATGAAGAGGCAAGCTAGCTCGTCAATGCTATCTACAGTCCCCAACAAGAGAGACCCGAACCAGGCCTAGGCGTCTCCTTTCAGTGTCAGTGGCTCGGCAGGAGATCTCTCCTAGGAAGCCGTGCAAGGGCATGTGGGCCTTGAATGTCTCCAAGTGCAACAATGGTCCTTGGACCCATCGTACACTTCCATCTAGGGAACCTTGAACTTGGGCCGAAGGGGTACCGCCATAACTCTCGCGCTGTATGGGAGGTCGGTGCTACGAGTAGCTAGTCTATGGTGGATGGCGTGCCCATCACTTAGCCAATTCTGCATATTTTAAGCCAAGTTCTCGAAGTTCGAGGTGTGGCTTGCACCTTTTCTCCTCTGCTCTGGTGTTCGCAAGGACTCGTCACGAATCCACATGTTTTCACCGCTCGGTTCTCCTCTTCCTACCAACTCCTCGTTGGTCCACCAGAGTGCCGCATTCTCCTGCAGAGCGTCCCAGTTTCCTCCGTCAACTTCCTTATCATCTCCTCCATTCCAGCGAGTCTTGCCTCCATTGCTTCAGTCTGGTTCTCCTCCCTCCGTGTAGTTTTGGGCTGTGTTGCTACAAGCATGCGAAGTACAAGCATTTATGGAAAGAATCTCATAGACAGCGCCACTGTTGATGTTGTGTTTCGCAGCCCGAGTAGTACCACAACATCCAAACCCGCTGGACCTGCAGCTAAGAGGAAGAATAGGCTATGGTGATGTTCGGGGTCACTCCAATTCCAAAGTCAGTGGAGAATAGTTGGATGATGAGGAAAGCTAAGTGAGTAGAAAAATAGAATAGTTCAGAAAGCCTTCCCGTGGGAGGGATGGCTGTCATTTATACATTGCTTGGACCCAGCCGCCTGCACCCTGCAACAGTTGTTCGCTCCGTACCCTATTGCAGGGCTTGGCAACCATTGAGGCCCCAGGTGATCACTACCTCATGGTGGGTTCCTTGGATAGGCTGAGCTTGGTGCCAAAGCCTTTCCGGATGGGTATGTGGAAGCGAACAATTTGTTCAGAAGAAGTTGGTGTAGAATTCCAGGTTCCATAATGGAAGCGAACAATTTGTTCATAAGAATCTGGTGAAACATATTGTTTCAGAATACCACCATAACTGATGTCAGAGGCATCTGTTTGGACAATTTTAAAAGAATCTGAAGTAGGGATACCAAGGCACGGAAGAGTTTTGACATGTGCTTTAATTTTCCTTACTAGATCAGTATAAACTTCTGTCCAAGGACGAGGATTGGAAAGGAGTCGTTTGAATAAAGGACGACACTGTTTCCTCATATCCTTGTAGAAGTCAGCAACATAATTGAGAGATCCTAAAAACCTCTGCAATTGTTTTTTGTCCATGATGACATCAGGAAATTTGTCAGCAAATTCAATGGCTCGTTAGATGGGCCTGAGAGGACGTAGAGAGTCCTTTCAGTTTTAAAACAGGTTTAGGAGGTTGAACCGTTCGTACTGAATCTTCAAGGAATTGGTTAAGATTTGGGTTATTCCTTGGATTGTTCCGGACGGAATCAAAACTAGATCTAGAGCCAGTAAAAGAATTTCTTCTTTTGCTTGAGGCTTCAGGTCTATTAAAAGAAATTTTAACAGTTCCATTTAAATATTGTTGGATGATGTCAACATCGGCATCCGGAACAATATTTCTAGGAGGTGGTGGTATTTCTTGTTCCAAAGTCCATTCAGTGGGAAGGGTTATGTCTTCCCAATAAATTCTTTTTGGAACTTTGATATCAACATCTGGAGAAGTACTCTGGATCAGTAGAGTATTTTTTCCAGAAGGTTTTACAATAGCTTTTGGATCTAAATTCGTTTTTAAAAGACGATAATAAATCCGAAAAATCAAAGCAAGTGGTTTGCTTCCTTCAAGCATTTGATAGCCAGAAGTTAAAATATTCAGAGTTAAACATTTTAAAATTTGATTGCCTGTTAAAGATAAAGTCAAATTTGGAAAACAATCAAAATGAATCGGTCCTTCTGAAAGGGAGGATTGAATCATTCCGAGAATGCTATCCTCAAATTTGAGGAATCTGTCATCTCGTAAACAGAAAAGAACAGAAGCGTTGATGCCTAACCTTGTTAAAGGCTTAGCAGCAACTTGAACAGAACCTATATGAATGTATTTATATCCCATGTTTTTGTATTCCTTAATATCCTTTTCTTTGAAAAGAAAACATTTTTCTTGGGATTTAGAAATACTATAAGTTTGTTCAACTGTTCGAACATTCAAAGATTTTGAAAAAGTATTTTTAAACCAAGTGGTATTGTAAATTGAGTTTGGATCAATCTCTGGGATCTTCCATGATCTCAGAGCAGGCGATAACTCCTCACCAAAAGAACAATCTTCTTCATTAACAATATCAGGAGGCAAAGCGGACCTGGAACTAATTGAAGAATTATTTCTCCACATTCTAAAGTATTTGTTCCTAATCTACAAGGTGGATTTCATCTCAGTCACCTGGGAACTTACCATTTGGGAGGTTACTCCAACTGTACCACTAACTGCCCTAACGTCACTCAGGCTTGCACGGGTCTTACCTGGATACCTTTGAGCTACTCCGACCTGATCCTGAACCTAGGGAAAGTAGAAAGTCTCGCACCAAGTAGAAGACCAACAAATAGAGTAAAATGCAAGAGGAAATAATTAACAACAATTAGATACCAGAATGGCTCTGATACCAAAACAGCGGGTTAATCCCGTGGCTAGAGTTCTCACGTCCCTGACGGGGATTAAGGAACAGTTGGTACAAGGCTAGATCCTCTGTTGGCATGTGCTCTAAAGGCAGTGCTGATGGCAGCCCATGTGGAGTGACGGCGCCTTAAACGTGGTATGCCTGCCCACGTAAGCCGTGTCTAGTTTTGGTATCACAGCCATTATGGTATCTAGTTGCTGTTAATTATTTCCTCTTGCATTTTACTCTATTTGTTGTTCATCTACTTGATGCGAGACTTTCTACTTTCCCTAGGTTCAGGATCAGGTCGGAGTAGCTCAAAGGTATCCAGGTAAGACCCGTGCAAGCCTGAGTGGCGTTTAGGGCAGTTAGTGGTACAGTTGGGGTAACCTCCCAAATGGTAAGTTCCCAGGTGACTGAGATGAAATCTACCTTGTAGATTAGGAACAAATACTTTAGAATGCGGAGAAGTAATTCTTCAATTAGTTCCAGGTCGGCTTTACCTCCTGATATTGTTAATGAAGAATATTGTTCTTTTGGTAAGGAGTTATCTCCTGCTCTGAGATCATGGAAGATCCCAGAGATTGATCCAAACTCAATTTACAAAACCACTTGGTTTAAAAATACTTTTTCAAAATCTTTGAATGTTCGAACAGTTGAACAAACTTATAGTATTTCTAACTCAAGGATTCTCTGGTGTTTTAAAACATTGGTGGGACAAACATCTAACCAATGAAACCAAGGAAACCATTCAGAACGCAGTTAGGCGTAATGAAGAAGGGTTACCAATTTTTTATGAAACTATTGGGATGGCACATCCTGATGATGTTAATACCTTGATTTATGCCATTTTAAAACATTTTATTGGAACACCATCCAACATAACTAGTCGTGTCAGCGACCAGTTAAATAATCTACGATGTCACCAGATCTCAGATTATAGATGGTACCAAGACGTTTTTATTTCTCAAGTAATGCTTCGGGATGACATTCAAAAGCCTTACTGGAAAGAGAAATTTATTGATGGATTATCTCGATTGTTTGCTTATAATGTAAAGCAAGAACTTACTGATACCTCTGGGATCTTGAATTACGAAAATTACACCTATGGTGATATTTTCAGTGTAATTAAGAAACTTGGTATTAGTATGTGCAATGATCAAAGAATGCTTCGTGAACAGATGAGAAATAGTAAGAAAGCCAAATATGAAATGGGAACTTTTTGTGAACAATTTGGCCTTCCTAGTATTGCTCCATCTAAAAGAAAACATAAAATTTCTAAACCTCATGGTGGTTTTAAGAGAAAACCCCGTGATGAATTTTACAAAAAAACTTATAAAAAACCTTATATCAAACCGTTTTCCAAGAAAAAAAATTTCAAAAAATCCTCTCATGGAAAATGTTTTAATTGCGGCAAGACCAGACATTTTACAGATAAATGTCCCAAGAAAGCAAAAAAATTGAAAAAGAAGCTTAATCAGTTGGACATTGGTAACCATAATAAATAAGAACTATTTCGACTTATAGAAATAGCCTCGTCTTCATCATCGGATACCCTTGAGTTCAGTTCTAGTGATTCAGAATATCACTCTGAAACTGAAACTCCTGGCCCTTCTGATCCAAAGTTGAGTTGCAACTGTAACTCTACTTGTTGTAAGCCTTCTAGTAAGACAATTAATGTCTTAACAAAGGCAGAAGAACAAGAAAACCTCTTGCTAACCCTGATTTCCCAAATAACAAATCCTGAGCTTAAAGAAGAATACCTTCTTAAGCTAAAGAAGACAATGGTTCGTCAAGAACCAGAAACTTCTAAACAAAGGATTAATTTTCAAGAAACCTTGGAGAGATTCCAAAAGAAAAAACCCAAGGATATTTCTACCTCTGATTTGCAACATGAAATAAATTCTGTTAAAAAAGATATTGTTGAACTCAGATCTGAAATTAACAACCTCAAATCTGAGAATGAAGTTTTAAAACAGGAATTTTTATTATTCAAAATTGATAAACAACTTGATCAAGACATTCCTTCGGATAATGAGCAAACAGATGAGGCTGGTTCTATTCAGCACGAGAATAACCAAATTTATTTGATTAGACACACTATTCCTCCAAAATGGTTTTCAGGAGTCACTATTGTTTTTTCTCATGATTTTCAATTTTCTGTTGTTGCTATGATTGATTCCGGATCAGACCTGAATTGTATTCAGGAAGGACTCATCCCTAGCAAATATTTTGAAAAATCTACAGAAAGATTATTCTCGGCAAATGGATCAAAGATGACCATTAATTATGAGCTCAATAATGCTCATGTTTGTCAAGATAATGTTTGTTTTCGAATTCCCTCTATTTTAGTCAAAAACATGTCTGACAAAGTAATTTTGGGAATCCCTTTCATTTCCTCTTTATATCCTTTCATGACTGAAGAAGACGGTATCACCACCGACCCTTTCGGTCAAAAGGTAAAATTTCACTTTCCTTCTCGCTCTGAAATTGATTCGGATAAGAGTATGAAATCTTTACTTTTGGCAAAAGAAAAACATTTGAACTTCCTCCAACAGGAAATCAAATACAAAAATATTTCTAAACAATTATCCTCTTCCCTACTGATTTCAAAAATTGATTATTTTAACAAACGTTTGATAACAGATGTTTGTTCTGATTTACCCAATACTTTCTGGTATAGGAAGAAACACATAGTTTCTCTCCCATACATTAAAGGTTTTGATGAAAGAGATATTCCAACAAAAGCTACTTCTGTTCAAATGAACAGACAGACTTTGGAATATTGTTAAATCGAAATTACAGATCTTCTTAATAAAGGCATAATCAGGAATAGCAAATCCCCTTGGTCTTGTTCTGCCTTTTATGTCCAGAAAAATGCTGAACTAGAAAGTGGAACTCCTCATCTAGTCATTAATTACAAACCCTTGAATAAAGTCATAGAGTGGATTAGGTACCCTATTCCCAACAAGAATGACTTAATTCATAGGTTAAGTGATGCAGTAGTTTTTTCAAAATTTGACTTTAAGTCTAGGTTTTGGCAAATCCAAATAGCCGAGTCAGATAGGTATAAGACTGCTTTTGTCACCCCTTTTGGTCACTTTGAGTGGAATGTGATGCCCTTTGGTCTCAAAAATGCTCCTAGTGAATTTCAAATTATCATGAACGATATTTTCAATTCGTTCTCTGCTTTCACCATTGTCTACATAGATAATGTTCTTGTTTTCTCCAAATCTATTGATGAACACTGGAAACATTTATGTTCGTTTCTTGACATCATTAGATATAATGGTCTTGTTGTTTCAACAACAAAAATCAAATTATTCCAAACCAAGATCAGATTCATTGGTTATGATATTTCTAAAGGTAAAATCAGGCCCATCCAACGAGCTATTGAATTTGCTGACAAATTTCTTGATGTCATCATGGACAAAAAACAATTGCAGAGGTTTTTAGGATCTCTCAATTATGTTGCTGACTTCTACAAGGATATGAGGAAACAATGTCGTCCTTTATTCAAACGACCCCTTTCCAATCCTCCTCCTTGGACAGAAGTTCATACTGATCTAGTAAGGAAAATCAAAGCACATGTCAAAACTCTTCCGTGCCTTGGTATCCCTACTTCAGATTCTTTTAAAATTGTCCAAGCATATGCCTCTGACATCGGTTATGGTGGTACTCTGAAACAATGTGTTTCACCAGGTTCTTCTAAACAAATTGTTCGCTTCCATTATGGAACCTGGAATTCTGCACAAGGAAAATATAGTACTACTAAAAAAGAAATTTTAGCTATAGTACTATGCATATCCAAATTTCAATCTGATTTACTTAATAAAAAAGTTTTTGGTCCGAATTGATTGCATGAGTGCTAAATTTGTTTTAGAAAAAGATGTTAAAAGCATTGCATCAAAACATATTTTTGCACGCTGGCAAGTTATTTTAAGTGTTTTCGACTTTGATATTGAATATATCAAATGATCCCAAAATCCTATCCCTGACTTTCTTACCTGTGAATTCTTGCAGAAATCTCCAAGATGAGCAAGAAAAAAGGAAAAGAAAAACAGACTGCTCCCCCTCCACCCATTCCTGATAAGAAAACTATCAAGAATGAAAATGTTTCAACCCCTGCTTCAAACAGTTTGCAAATTGCTAACAGGTTTACCCCTCTTGGTAAAATAATTCAACCACCTACTTTTGCTTCAACACTTGTTAGTAATTTTGACCCCTATGCTAAGGCAATTGCGTCAAAAACTACTTATACTTCTGCTACCCAGTATTTCCTTCCAAAAGGAAAAACTGTGTACATGAAAAAAGCATACCCCACTCACTTATTTTATATTGAACCGAATAGATCTGCCCAAACAGATTTATTCAAAATTGCTTCATCTTACTTTCCCCCAGGATTTCATTGGATTCCTGAAGATTCCACCAAGAATCTCCAGTATTACTCCACTATTTTAATCCATACTGATTCAATTATCATAAAGCCAATTTATGATAAAACCAACAGTAACAAATTAATCTACCACAGTGCCTATATCCTCCATGTCATCAACAAAGAAGAATGGGGAACAAACCCATCCTCTCCTAAAAGACTGGACAAAACAGACACTACTTTCACTTATCATGACTATATTACTACCTGGAACAGATTCATGTTTTTCCAGGTACCAGATATGAGTCATTCATGGTTCCTCAATTTCGATAAAAAATTTAAAGGAAATCTCCCTTACTGGTTCCTCAGATGGTGGGACCAATTTGGACCTATTCCTAAAACTTTTCCTGATGAGCTCCTCCGAGCTTTCAAATGTTATTACAATGTTGCAACCACCAAACTTGATACGCATATGCAAAAATTTCCTTACATTCTCTATTTCTGTCAAAAGTACAAAGTACCCTGGATAATGAAATGAAATTATGAAAGACATGCTGATATCATGGTTTGGTATTGCTGCACAAAATGGTGGGATAGGTTTTCCTATACCCAACAAATAATTGAATATGTGATTAGAGATTTTCCTCAGACTGCTCCAGATTTGCAAGACAAAAAGGAATTCCCAGAGATTACATATGGTTCTCTTGTTTCGACTAGATATCCACAAATCCAGGCTCCTACTTCACTAACTACTTCCCATAGAGGAAAAGCTACCAGCAGTTCCTTAAAAAAGAAGTCCCCTAAGAATGCTCTTGAAGGACTTTCAAAAAGGGATTTTGTTCAGTTGTTAAAGAAATCTCTAGAAAATGATTCTGAATAAGAAAATAATTTAGAAGCATCCTCAGAAACCTCCACTAATTATCCTTACAAGTATTTTGGCCATGATTCTCCAGATACTCCAAGATTATCTGAAGATTGACCATATTTTTGTTGAAGACTGACCGTCCAACAGACTGATCGAGCTCTTCACACAAAAAAAAAAAATTCACAGGGAAAGGCTGACCGTCCCAGACTGATCGAGCCCTTCTTTTAATAATTTAACATTTTGTATCAAAAGCAGATCCAGCAAAGACACAATAATGATTTCCGACACAATGATGATTTCCATGCTGCCACTACATGCCAAAAGCAGTCATTCAGACAGCTAAAGACATAAAGTTGACAGCTAATTTATGCCCGTGCTCAAACAAGTGTTTACTGTTCACTCACGGACTTGCTTTCATTATTTTACTTTAATCATTGTAAACAGGAACTCTTTATGCTATAAAATGAGAACCTTGCTTTAGAATTAGGCAGAGCTCGCTCGCCTCATTCTTTCTTTTCTTCTTACTCACTCTCTCCTTCTTCCACCTTATTTGCTCTCACCCTACTCTTGTAAGTGCAAATCTGCACTACCTACTTTGTAATTTTACTAAGTTCTATGTTAATGTTATTTTGTTCATATACTCTATTTTGCTTTGCATTCATGCATATAGTCGGTTTAACCGCCAACAATTAATTGTGCATACTCTTATTTGATTATCTGTTTCCCTTCATAACTTTTTTTAAAGGGCTATTTCTAGCGATTTTTATTTGCCGCTGATACACAATTTAGTTGCTGCAAATTCATCTACTCTGGCGATTTTACCATTCGTTGCAAAAAAAAATGCATATACAGTAAAAATATCCATTTCCGGCGGCAATAACTCGCCTCTAAAAGTAAAAAAAAAAAAAATCGCCGGAAATAAATGAACAGTAATTTCATAGTCAATCTTCCAAATACATTGCGTTGCATTTCAGCGGCCATACAAAAATCGCTGCAAATAGGGGTTAATTGCGGTGATTTTTTTGCGACAATCATAAAATCGCTAGAAAAGACCTATTTTCTTGTAGTGACATTAATGAAGTGCACAAATGAGTACACAAAATTGACTGTACATAAAAAATTTTATTATTAATTATACGCTGCAAGCCCAATAATGAAATTATGTTCCCATTTTTTTTATCTTTCTTGGTCCCTAACTCATTTGCATCATTGCATGCCAAGCTGATTACTTCCTGTAAACATCAGACCTTGATGAACAAAAGCTGCTTAATTCCAGTCTTCTGCCGCTGGAGAATTAATACTGCTGCGCGAAAAAATTCATACAATTCGGCTCACCCGCAGGAATTTAGGATAGAAAAAGTTCCAATTGTAATAAGGAGTTAAGACATTGGGTCCTTCGTACATGAAAACGTAACCAGTCCTCTGCATCCGTTGGGTCTTCCCTTCTAACCAAACTACAAAAGTCGCTCAATTTAGTATAGGATTCATACTACAAGAAATCGATGCACTAAGTGTTAATTTGTATGACCTTTGTTGCAGAACTCCTTGTAAATTTTAAAAAAATAATAATAAAATTGAAAAACAAAAACTTATATTTGCAAAGGCCGGCTTTCACTAATTATTAGTAAAGATAAGAGAAAAGGATTGTTTCTGTTCTCTTTTTTTTTTTTTTTTTTTGTCTTCTAATTTGTCTGGATATGAAGGTTGTACTTGTTCATTTATTTCCAACTGTTGAGAGCCTATGGTTTGTCAGAGTTGTGCAGATGGAAACTTTTATTGCAGTACGTACGCACATTTACTTCACTTTCCCACCAATGCACCGACAGGCTACATAATTGGTCACGCACATTGTTCGTTCGTTTAATCTCCTCCTCTTGCTCATTTATGATCTCTCGTACTTATGACCTCTGCAACCCTGATCTCTCTCTCTCTCTCTGACATAAGATGGTGCATTCAAAGAAGTTTAGAGGAGTCAGGCAACGCCAGTGGGGCTCCTGGGTGTCAGAAATTCGCCATCCTTTACTGTAAGTTCACCCATTCCCATTACCAACGACCCTCATATAATTTATGTATATATTCACCATGTATATATGCGCGCGTCATAATTCTAAATTCTCGTTCTGATCTCTCTCCCACATCTTGTTTTTCTTTCTTGTCTAGGAAGAGAATGGTATGGCTGGGCACATTGGAGACAGCTGAGGCTGCGGCAAGGGCATACGACCAAGCAGCCATATTGATGAATGGCCAAAATGCCAAGACCAACTTTCCTACGGCAAATGGCCGCCATGAAGACACAAAGGCTTGCGGTGACTCTCCCTTGTCTCCCAAAGCTCTTTCGGAGCTGCTTAGCACCAAGCTTCGCAAGTGTTGAAAAGACCAATATCCTTCCCTCACATGCCTAAGGCTTGATGCTGATAACTCTCACATTGGAGTGTGGCAAAAGCGCGCAGGGGCACGTTCAGCCTCAAATTGGGTGATGAGAATTGAGCTCGGGAAGAAGCAGACACAAACTGATCTGGAGGATGGCTTATCATCAGGATCACCGAGGGTCGAGATTCATGATGCTGGAAATGGAATGGATGAGGAGGATATACAAGATACGGAAACTTATTTTATTGATACGAGAGTGTCCTCTATATATAAGGGCTGTACATGATATGCAGTTACAAGTTTAAATATACGATAATATAAAAAATATTCAAATGCTGTAACAAGAGGCTCCTATACTATCGGGTAGCAGATTTACAGGGGATAGACGCAAGTCAGTTTTACACCTATACGATTTCCTTTAGTCAAGTAAATCAGTTGGTTACACCTATACGATTTCCTTTATACACCCCCTCAAGATAGGCGTGCCATCAAATAAGCCAATCTTGGTGCATAAGTTTTGAAATTTTTGTCGTGACAAAGGCTTAGTTAGAAGGTCTGCGAGTTGATCATGGGTGCTGACATGGGAGACTTGTAGCATTCCTTTTGAGACTAGAGAACGAAATGGAGATCAATAGCAATATGCTTCATCCTTGAATGCATTACGGGATTAAGACTTAATTGAGTAGCACCAATGTTGTCGCAGAATAAATTTGGAGGCTTAGAAATCGGAATACCAAGCTCATAGAACAGTGAACGAACCCAAATTAGTTCTGAGGTGGCTGAAGCAAGAGCCCGGTACTCTGCTTCAGTGGACGAATGGGCTACCGCACGCTGCTTTCGTGTGCTCCAGGATATTGGGCATGCACCCAGAAAAATTAGATAGGCAGAGGTGGAGGATCTGGTATCCTTATCACCTACCCAATCCGCATAAGAGAACCCTTGAAGAGTTAGATTTCCAGTGCGCTTGAGAAGAATACCGTGATTAAGAGTGCCCTTCAAATATCGCAGAACTCGTTTGGCAGCAGTCCAATGAAGCTGAGACGATTTATGCATGAACTGAGCCAGCTTGTTGACTGGGAAGGCGATGTCAGGTCGAGTAAACGATAGATATTGGAGAGCTCCTATAACTCGACGATACTCAGTTGGATCAGTAGAAGAAGATCCATCATGAAGCTGAAGTACATCCTTGGTGGCAAGTGGAGTCATCACTGCCTTGGCACCGTCCATCTTTGTGCGAGTGAGAAGATCCCGAATATATTTTTGTTGGGATAGGAACAGCCCTTGTTTTACTGATATGACTTCGACACCAAGAAAGTAATTTAAGGATCCAAGATCCTTTAGAGAAAACCGACGACCAAGTTGTTCAACCACTTTATAAATAACGGTAGAGTCACTACCTGTGAGTAAGAGGTCATCCACATATATAAGAAAAAATAGTGTGACTCCATCAAAATTATAAATGAATAAAGAGAAATCCGACTTGGACTGTTGAAAACCCAATTGAAGAAGGCAAGTGCTCAGTTCTTGATACCAAGCACGAGGTGCTTGTTTTAATCCATATAAGGACTTCTTTAACCTGCAAACGTTAGAAGGCAGATTAGGATCAACAAAACCCGGAGGTTGAATCATAAAAACATCCTCCTGAAGTCGGCCATGTAAAAAAGCATTATTAACGTCCAGTTGGCGAATGGGCCAATTTTTCTGAACAGCAATGGAGAGGACAGCTCGGATAGTCACTGGTTTTACAACCGGGCTAAACGTCTCATTATAATCAAAACCATGCCGCTGATGAAATCCTTTTGCCACCAACCTCGCTTTATAGCGAGAGATACTACCATCAGGATTTCGTTTTATTCGAAAAACCCATTTGCTGCCCACGGGTTTGATGGTTGAGTTGGGTGGAACAAGCTCCCAAGTGCCATGTTTAACCAAAGCCGTGAACTCCTCTGACATAGCATGTCGCCACTTGGGATCCTTCAAGGCCTGAGATACACATGTTGGTTCTACAGGTTGAGGAAGAGGGTGTTTTGTAGCTAGATAAAGCTGCTTGGGTTTATGAATATTATTCATAGATCTGGTGATCATGGTATGAGTACGAATGGGCTGGGTTGGAGCTGCAGATGTTTCGGGTGGAGATATTTCTGATGAACTGGGTTGTGTAGGTGTTTCGGGTTGGGATATTTCTGATGGACAGGATTGTGCATGTGTGTCGAGTTGAGTAATTTCTGCTGGATGATGTTGTGCAGGTGAGGTGGTTGGCTGAGCAAACAGATTTGGGGCTGGAGGAGTTCTGTTCGTCACGGTCTCATGTGAGGAAGGTGTCAGTCCAGTGGAAGGCACCGTTGGTATTGCAAGATGTTGTATGTTAGCACCTGAAATTGACAGTGAGGACATAGTGACCTGGGCAGAGGAAGAGAAAGGAAATAGACACTCATCAAAAACAACATGCCGAGACAAGTAGATGCGGGAAGTATCAAGGGCCATACACTTATAGGCATTTTGAGAATTTGAGTAACCTAAGAAGAGACAAGGCACTGATTTTGGTTGTAGCTTATTGGTGGTATAAGGTTTTAACCATGGATAACATTGACAACCGAAAATTCGCAATTTCTTGTAATTAGGTAGACGACCAAATAAGCACTCAAAGGGACTTTTATTTTTTAAAACAGTCGTCGGCATACGATTTATTAAATAAACCGCGGCTTGAAAGGCATAGGACCAATAAGATGGAGGAAGACTTGCCTGACTCAATAAAGTTAAGCCGGTTTCGACGATGTGACGATGTCGGCGTTCACTTGTATCATTTTGTTGCGGTGTACGAGGAGCGGTGGTTAGCCAATTAATGGAATTAGAAGAAAGATATTTGCGAAGAGCATAATATTCCCCTCCATTATCTGAGTATAAGTGCTTAATTTTAAAACCAAATTGGTTTTCAAGTAGCCCTTTTAACTGAACAAAAATGGTGTGGACCTCACTCCTTTGACGAATTGGAAACAACCACGAGTACTTGGTAAAATGATCAACAAACAATGCATAAAACCGAAACCCATCAAGTGAGGTGGAGGACGTAGGTCCCCAAGTATCTGCATAGATGTATTCCAGAGGATGAGTACTAATGAGAGAAGTAGGAGAAAAAGGCAATTTATGACTTTTATTGCATTGACAAGTAGTACAAAGGGATGATGAAGAGGAACGAGACACTGCAACTGGAAGAGAAAACTGACAAATGACCAGATCAACAGTTTTATTTGACGGATGCCCAAGTCGTTTATGCCAAATTTCAAACGTGGTGCGTTCACCAACCAGTGCTAAAACAGAGGATTTGGTAGCAATAGGAACCATTGGCATTGGATAGACACCATCCTTACATTTACCGCGAAGAAGAATCGTCTCCGTGCTCCGATCCTTCACAAGAAAATGAAATGGATGAAACTCCAGATAAACATTATTAGAGCGAGTAAAATTATGAATCGAGATCAAATTCTTGTGATTATTAGGGACACAAAGAGTATTGGTTAAGGTAAATGTTTTCGAGGAGGAGGGAATAGTCATACAGCCAACATGTGTGACTCGCAAACCTGAACCATCGCCAATGACGACCTCATCCGTGCCATCGTACTCCGAGTGAATGGATAAGTTTGCAAGATCTGAGGTAATGTTATGGGAAGCAGCTGAATCCACAAGCCATTTCTTGTCATTTGATCCGCTTGTAGTGGCACAATTTGCAGACTTTTCAGTAGAAATTGAGCGACAGAACTTGGCTGAGTGTCCCACTTTGTCACATAGCTGACAAATAATTTGTGGCTTACCAGTCCTTTCTTTACGACCATATCGACTGGAGTTGGTGCGTTGCTAGCCAGATGATCCATGGGTGAAGCGTTGATTGCGATTTGATTTGGAACCAGCAGGACGACGCTGGGTTGAGTTTGCAGTAGCAACTAGAGATGAGTTGAAAGCTTCAATACGTTTTAGGTAGTTTTCATGACCAACTAACATGTCATGAAGTTCTTCAAATGTAAGAGAAGTTTCACTTGTCCGAATAGGTGCTGCAATATCACAGAATTCAGGATCGAGGCCATTGAGAACATAAAGTGTAATATCATCCGCTGAGACGGGAGAGTCAATCCCCGCAAGTTCATCAACAAGAGCCTTAATGGCATGAAGATACTCCGAGACCGAGCGAGACTCTCGTTGAATAAGAGTCAATTCCTCCTTAAGTTGCATAACACGAGTGCGTGAACGATTGGCATACAATCGTTGCAACTTGGACCATGCATCACGAGCAGTAGATGAAGAAGCAATTAGTGGCATTACTGGTTCGGAAACTGATGCAAGGATAGCATGAAGGAGCAGCTTATCTTGCCTAAACCAGCGCCAGTAGGCTGGATTTGGAACAGCTGCAGAGGAGGAGGTGCTGGTGGGAAGCGTCGATGACGGGCAGACAAAGGTGCCATCAAGGTAACCTTGGAGATCATAACTAATGAGTAAAGACATCAGTTGGGCACGCCATGAAGGGAAGTTGGAAGGTGTCAGCTTTAAAGGGAGCTAAGAGCCGGCATTAATGGCAACAAGATGAGTGTCGCCATTGCCATTGGGCTCAGAGTTGTTGACGATCACAGACTCAGAGGATGCGGCCATTTAGATAAAAAAAAAAAAAAAAAAAACTCGTTAGAGAATTAGAGCTCTAATACCATATAGAAGATACGGAAACTTATTTTATTGATATGAGAGTGTCCTCTATATATAAGGGCTGTACATGATATGCAGTTACAAGTTTAAATATACAATAATATCAAAAATATTCAAATGCTGTAACAAGAGGCTCCTATACTATCGGGTAGCAGATTTACAGGGGATAGACGCAAGTCAGTTTTACACCTATACGATTTCCTTTAGTCAAATAAATCAATTGGTTACACCTATACGATTTCCTTTATAGAGGATAGCATTGCAATGCAAATGATAGAAGAATTACTCAACTGGAATTGTCCTGCTCCAAGTAATTTCCAAGAAGAAAAAGGGAATCTTCCTTGCATTGTCTCGGTACTTGGAAATAGCCATATATATGTGTCCTCTGCAATATTTTCTTCATTTACTGCAGTACTTTTAGTTTTTTTTTTTTTTTCTCAGTTTCCAATCACAGACTGCCTCCTCAGTTTACTTTGGAGACATGCACTGAATTCAATACGTAGTTTTGTGGTTGGTGAGTGTGATTACTGCATAAAAAGACAAAGGGAGCAATACTTAACCAACGAATAATGCTAGCCACCGTTGGGCTCCCGCTTGGCTCTGGCATGTATTATTTTATGTATTTTTTTTAATTTTTTTTTAATAATTTTAAATATTTTAAAAAAATAAAAAAATTTTACAACATTATTAAAAATATATTTCTTTAATCATGAAATAAAATAAAAAATCATAAAAAAATATTAGTCTTTCTGTTGGAATTTTTTTATTAATTAAGGAAGTATTTTTTAATAATTTTTTTTTTTTTACTTTATGATTAAGGAATTGTCTTTTAATGATATTCTAATTTTTTTAAAAAATATTTAAAAATATTAAAAAAATCTATGTATAAAATAACTTAAAAAAATATATAAAAAAACACATGTTAAAGCTAGCAGGAGCTCTCAACGGAAGCCCCAAGGGGTGGCTCTAGATTGTCCTTAACCAATATCGTTAAGCGTTACAGTGAATTAATACTTGTTAAAGGAAGGCCACGAAGCATAAGCCGGTAGTACTAGTTATGGATCATGTCGATCAGTTTAAGGGTTGGAACTGTCAAAGTGCGATCACATGGTACAGTGTGATCATTCATTATTGCACCTATAAGATATATATATATATATATATATATCTGCACTACCTGTTTGTAATTTCATTATCATTTCTGTTAATGATATTTTGTTCATATACTTTATTTTGCTTTGCATACATGCATATGGTCGGTTTAACCGCCTATATATAATTGTGCATATTTTATTGTGCTGCTTACTTATCAAATTCTCCTTCCTTCTCTTCTTCTTCAGTCCCTCTCTTCCTCTCCGCTGTTTATGGTATCAAAGCCAATCTGGTATCTAATTGTTGCAATTATTTCTTTCATTTCATTTATCTTGTTGTTCTGCAACCCCCACCCTGAGTTCTTACTTTAGTTGGTTCAGTATGTTTTCTATCTGTCTAGTACCCTTGGTAAGTCCCGTTTGCTAGATAGCGTAAGGGCAGTTTTGGGTTGTCGGGTCGGGAAAAGATGATGTTCGCAGGCTTCTGAAGTGCGAAAGTCGGTGTTGCCTAGCAACAAAATGGATAGAATGTTTAGATCTAATTCAACCGTTAGTTCCAGGTCGTCCAGACCACCAGACATAGTGAATGAAGAAGACTGCTCTTTTGAAGAAGCAACTTCAATTCCCCCTGTTTTAGAAAATTGGGAAATACCCAAACTTCCTGTTAATACTATTTACCAGACCTCTTGGGTCCCAAAAACTTTTAATGTTTCTCAAAATGTTCGGACAGTCGAACAAACTTATGCTCTTTCAAAATCTCAAGAAAAATGTTATCTTTTTCAAAAGTCTAACATTGAGAAATATTTGAAAGATGGTTACAAATATTTGCATGTTGGTTCTGTACAGATTGCAGCTAAACCTCTAACCAAAAGAGGAATAAATGCATCTGTGCTTTTCTGTTTAAGAGATGCTAGATTCAACAACTTTGAAACTAGTATTCTTGGAATGATCCAGTCCACTCTTTCCGAAGGACCAGTTCATTTTAGTTGCTTTCCTGATTTAACTCTTTCACTTGATGATGATCATATTTTAAAGGCCCTGACTTTGAACATACTAACCTCTGGTTATGACATGATCAAAGGCAGTAGACCTCTTGCTTTAATTTTCCAGATTTACTATCGTTTTTTAAAAACGAATTTAGATCCAAAAGCAATTGCAAAACCGTCTGCGGCTAGCACTCTCCTGATCCAGAGTTCTACACAAGATGCGAATATTCAAATTCCAAAAAGAATTTTCTGGAAAGATATACTCTTCCCAGCGAATGGACTTTGGAAAATGAGGTTCCTCCTGTTAAAAATATTACTACCAATTGTAACCTTGATTACATCAAACAATATATGGACGGGACTGTTAAAATTAGTTTTGATCAATCTAGCCTAAGAAGAAATTCTTTTGCTGGATCTCGATCTTCCTTTACAGGTTCTGTTACTGAAAATCCAGTTAGAAGAGATCAACATCTCAAACAATTTCTGGAAGATTCAGTCCAAACAGCCCAACCTGTTAATCCTGTTTTAAAACTGAAAGGTCTTTCTACTTCTTCACAGGTCACATCTGCTTACTATACTACTAAGGAAGGTGAATCTTCTAGTAGTAAACCCATACAAGATGAAGTTGACAAAGAAGAAGATAATTCTTCTGTGTCTCCCACAGCTGCAGATATGGTAGCTCCTGTTGTACCAATACACCATAGTTTAACAGTTTTAAACAAACCTTTTGAACCTGATTTAGTTGCACTTTTTAATGAATTTGCTTTACCTGAAAAAAAGCAAAGGCGAAAAGCCTACCTTGCAAAATTTTCTGAATCAGAAAAACAACGTGTTAAACGCAAATTGAAAGAAGAGATGAATAGGCTTCAACACCATATTTCTCTTCTAGATTTTGCTGAAAACAATTATGTTGCAAAAAATACTTTAAATGTTGTTAAAAATGATTTTGTCAAGGAAAAAGGCAAGACGGTCATCCAAGCCAGTCATCCGCCTTTAGAGACAATTCTTATTCCTTTTAAAGGATCAGAAGTGGCTGCTTCTCCCTTTAAAATCCCTGAAACTGTTTCCAGAGATCCTGAGAAGGACAAGGTTATAAAAGAAACAAAAAAGATTATTCATCAGAATAATTTTGTAAACCTTGCTCTCCACACGATTGGATAATAGTTAGATAGGATTGAAGAAAAGGTTGAAAAGCTTATTTTCACTTCTAATCCTGTTTTCAAAATTGACAATCCTTTGATTCCTCCCAAAGATCAGTCAAACAAAAAGACTGAAAAACCTTTGATTATTTTACCAGAAGAAAGGCCAAAAATCGATTTTAAAAACTCTCAGGCCAAAACACTGGAAAAAATAGATCAAATGATTGCTGATCTTAAGAAAGAACAGTCTTCTCCTAGTGCTTTAAATAGCAACGAAAAAGAAGTTGTTCTTGTCGAAACCACAGAAGAATCGTCTAACGACGAATCCTCTTAAGAAAAGGATATTGATTTAATTGAAAAGAATTTTCAAGATATTGATTTCAAAATAGCCAGATTTTCTTCAAAAGGACCCAAACCAATGAGTCTCACGAAGAATTGGTATCCAAGACCTACTCCTCCTGATTTACAGTTTGAAGAAAAAGTTTTCCAGAACCAATCTTCTTACTCTGCTGATAAAGTTTATGAATGGAATATTGATGGGTTATCTGAACAAGAAATCCTCAATACCATGAGTAAAATGTCTTTAGTTGCAAATGCTTATATTAATAACAATACCAGACAACCTGATGTTGTTATATTTTTAACTCAAGGTTTTACTGGTATTTTGAGACATTGGTGAGATAAACACCTAACCAATGACACTAAGGAAACCATTCAGAACGCTGTCAAGCGTAATGAAGAAGGGTTACCTATTTTTGATGAAACTATCGGGATGGCTCAACCTGATGGTATTAACACTTTGATTTACACCATTTTAAAACATTTCATTGGAACACCATCAAATATAACTAGTCGTGTAAGCGACCAGTTGAATAATCTGCGCTGTCATCAGATGTCAGATTATAGATGGTATCAAGATGTTTTCACCTCTCGAGTAATGTTTCGTGACGATAGTCAAAAGCCTTACTGGAAAGAAAAATTTATTGATGGTTTACCTCGCTTATTTGCTTATAACGTAAAGGAAGAACTTACTGATGCCTCTGGGTTCCTCAATTACAAAAATTACACCTATGGTGATATTTTCAGTGTAATTAAGAAACTTGGTATTAGTATGTGTAATGATCAAAGAATGCTTCGTGAACAGATGAGAAATAGTAAGAAAGCCAAATATGAAATGGGAACTTTTTGTGAACAGTTTGGCCTTCCATCTATTGCTCCATCTAGAAGAAAGCACAAAATCTCTAAACCTAATGGTGGTTTTAGGAGAAAACCCCGTGATGAGTTTTATAAGAAAACTTATAAAAAGCCTTATACTAAACCATTTTCCAAGAAAAAGAATTTCAAATAATCTTCTCAAGGAAAATGTTTTAATTGTGGCAAGACTGGACATTTTGCAGATAAATGTCCCAAGAAAGTCAAAAAATTAAAAAAGAAGCTTAATCAGTTGGATATTGATAACCATGATAAAGAAGAACTATTTCGACACCTAGAAATAGTCTCGTCTTTATCATCGGATATCCTTGAGTTCAATTCTAGTGATTCAGAATATCACTCTGAAGCTGAAACTCTTGAACCTTCTGATCCAAAACTGGGTTGCAACTGTAATTCTACTTGTTGTAAGCCTTTTAGTAAGACAATTAATGTCTTAACTAAGGCTGAAGAACAAGAAAATCTCTTGTTAACCCTGATTTCTCAAATTACAAATTCTGAGCTTAAAGAAGAATATCTTCTGAAGCTGAAGAAGGTGATGGTTCGTCAAGAACCAGATACTTCTAAACAAATGATTAATTTTCAAGAAACCTTGGAGAGATTTCAAAAGAAAAAACCCAAGGATATTTCTACTTCTGATTTACAACATGAAATAAATTCTGTTAAAAAGGAACTTGTTGAACTCAGATCTGAAGTTAACAACCTCAAATCTGAGAATGAAGTTTTAAAACAATAATTTTTATTATTTAAAATAGACAAACAACTTGATCAAGATATTCCTTCAGATAATGAGCAAACAGAAGAGGCTGGTCCTAGTCATCAAAATGTGACTACGGACAACCAGATTTGTTTGATTAGACACACTATTCCTCTAAAATGGTTTTCACGTGTTACTATTGTTATTTCTCATGATTTCCAATTTTCTGTTATTGCTATGATTTATTCCGGATCAGACCTGAATTGTATTCAGGAATGACTCATCCCTAGCAAATATTTTGAAAAATCTACAGAAAGATTATTCTCGGCAAATGGATCAAAGATGACCATTAATTATGAGCTCAATAATGCTCATGTTTGCCAGGATAATGTTTGTTTTCGATTTCCTTCTGTTTTAGTCAAAAACATGTCTGACAAAGTGATTGTAGGAATCCCTTTTATTTCTTCTTTATACCCTTTTATGACTAAAAAGGACGGTATCACCACCGACCCATTTGGTCAAAAGGTAAAATTTCACTTTGCCTCTCGTCTTGAAATTGATTCGGATAAGAGCAAGAAATCTTTACTTTTAGCAAAAGAAAAACATTTGAATTTCCTTCAACAGGAAATTAAATACAAAAAGATTTCTGAACAATTATCCTCTTCTCTGTTGATTTCAAAAATTGATGATTTTAACAAACGTCTAGTAACAGATGTTTGTTCTGATTTACCCAATGCTTTCTTGTATAGGAAGAAACACATAGTTTCTCTCCCATACATTAAAGGTTTTGATGAAAAAGATATTCCAACAAAAGCCACCTCTGTTCAAATGAACAGACAAACTTTGGAATATTGTCAAAAAGAAATTACTGATCTTTGTAAAAAGGGCATTATTAGGGATAGCAAATCCCCCTGGTCTTGTTCTGCCTTTTATGTCCAGAAAAATGCTAAACTAGAAAGAGAAACTCCTCGTCTAGTCATTAATTACAAACCTTTGAATAAAGTCTTAGAGTGGATTAGGTACCCTATTCCCAATAAGAATGACTTAATTCATAGGTTAAGTGATGCAGTAGTCTTCTCCAAGTTTGACCTTAAGTCCGGTTTTTGGCCAAGCCAAATAGCCGAGTCAGATAGGTATAAGACTGCTTTTGTTACCCCCTTTGGTCACTTTGAGTGGAATGTGATGCCTTTCGGTCTCAAAAATGCTCCTAGTGAATTCCAAAATATCATGAACGATCTTTTCAATTCGTCCTCTGCTTTCACTATCGTTTACATAGACGATGTTCTTGTTTTCTCCAAATCTATTGATGAACATTGGAAATACTTGCATTCGTTTCTTGACATTATTAGACATAATGCTCTTGTTGTTTCGGCAACAAAAATCAAATTATTTCAAACCAAGATCAGATTCCTTGGTTATGATATTTCTGAAGGCAAAATCAGGCCCATCCAAAGAGCCATTGAATTTGCTGACAAATTCCCTGATGTTATCACTGATAAAAAACAATTGCAGAGGTTTTTAGGATCTCTCAATTATGTTGTTGACTTCTACAAAGATATGAGGAAACAATGTCGTCCTTTGTTCAAGCGACTCCTTTCCAATCTTCCTCCTTGGACAGAAGTTCATACTAATTTAGTAAGGAAGATCAAAGCACATGTCAAATGTAACAACCCTCTAGAAATTCATTGGCGGAATTTCTTTTGACTTTTGGACTCTCGTGAAAACCACATAAGTTTTTACGAATCGACCTATTGCATAGGTTTTAGTCTGTCAACATAGTCAGTGTTATCACTCACTATGCTGCTAGAAATATGAGTTTTATTTATTTGAGGTGGTTAGAAGTGTCAGAATGCATTATGGTCTACGCCATTAGACTCGGTGGATTATTTAGGATTTTATGGCACAATAGTCTATTTTCATAATTTCGGACGAAACGTCTGTTGAGAATTGTGAAATTATTTTTAGGGGCACTTCGAGGTTGAATTTCGGTATAATATTTTCACTGTAGGTTAATATGAATATTTAGGAATTTTTAGTGTTAAGTTTATGATTCACTTTTTCGAAGTGAATAGTAACCTCGGTAAGCGCACCTATTGCAGTGTTTCGAAATCACAGTGTGGAATGTCCAAATTGGATTAGAGAAGTTTTATTTGGACACTTGGCAAGATCTTAGCCACACTTAGTGAATAATATTAGACACTTGGCACCATGAGGGATGTTTGTTGGATTTGAAGGAATCAAGGTGTGAGATTATGCCACTTAAGCAAAACCTTGTTTCATCTGCTCAACCAAATTGTGCCAGACCAAAGAGGTTTTCAATCCTAGTGAAACCCTAAATGGTGGGAATCCAATTGAAAGCCCAAAAGCTTTGTTGAAATCGAAACCCTAAACGGTTTCCCCAAAACCCTAAAGTTGGCCTCTAAACCCTTTCTAATCCGATTTCTAGCATTGTGTTTAATCACTTGATTAAATCACTTCCACATGCTATTAATCCTTCAAATTTGTGTTAGAACATCATTATCCAACCTTGTTAACCTTGAAAAATTGATTGGACCAAGTGATATTGGATTTGAGCTTGAAAGCAACCCAAACCCTCTTTAAACCCCAAATTTTAGGCCCATTCGGTTTAGGCCCTTTAAGGCCCACGAATTTGGTCACCATAGGATTGCTTCATGGCTAAGTTTTGCACCCCCACTTGGCTGGCCAGATCTGTACAAGAAGGTCATAGAAGGTTCTAGAAAGACAAAGCAAAAGGGCCACCTCACTCTTTCACTCTCACACTCCACCTTGAGAAAAGATCTTGGTCTGATTTTTATGAGAAGAAAAGGCCAACACTCAATCATTCATTCAGTCCTATCACTTTACATAGCTTGTGTAAGAAGCTCTTCAGTCCACTTCCCACGTAAAGCAGCTCTCCTTTACACTTTTCCTTCATAGAACACAAAAGACACTCTCGGACAGTTTTTCATACCTCTTTTGAACGCCTATTTCGAAGATTTTGTAAGTGTTTTCTCGCCAAGATTCCTTCATGAAAGTTCTTTCTTTTGGAGTCTAGTTTACGTGGATAACTTATTCGTTCCATTTGGAGATCATTTGATTGGTCAAAAGTTGTTTAGACCCCGGAAAGGTCATTCTGGGCGATAAACTGGAGAGTGTGTTATATTTTGGAGTTTTTGACCAAGCTAATGAATAGATCTTGGTCCGAAATTTTTATGGAGTACTGCTAACATGTGTATATGATTATTGGTTGAGGATTTGTCGCATGATTAAAAGTTTTGGTGAAATATTTTCTTAGGTCTAGAAACTTAGAAACTGGAAGAGGAAAAACAGTTTCTGTTTTGAGAAAGTTTAAATCTTTTATGGTTTAATCTTATTCCAATGGCTTTGATATTTTTATTGGAAGATCCTAAGCATCTTATATACATGTTAGAATGTTATTTTGAAGATATTTGATGTTAGTTTCGAACATATGAAATTTTATGAAGGAGATATTCGGTTAGGCCAAAGTGATGATGTTCTTGGCTAAATTTATGTTTTGGTTGATGTTTACCCATGTGATCTTGAGTTTGAAGCTTGGATCTGTTTTAGGACACCTTTTTGAACCATGTGATGTTTTGGTTTGAAGATCACTTCTTTATAAGTCATGGATCAAGAGGTTGATCAAAACAAGTTAGAAACAAAATTCTGTTTTGAACTTTGAAGAGAAACCAAAAAGTTCAAGTATGGTTTTAGTGATTTTGATGACTTTTGTTCATGATTCAAAACATGATTGTTCTTAAGAATATGTTATGAGTGTGGTAGAAGAAAAATTTTGGTTTAATCATGAGTTTCGAGATTTGAAAGAATTACAACAAAAAGCAAAGAAAATAGCCTTGTAAGCTTCGGCCATATAGAGTTTTGATGGTTGTGTTTAGTTTTAAATTTTTCTGAATTGATTTTTGAGCTTAGGACAAAATTTACATAAGGTATGTAAATTTTGGTGATTTATGGAGTTAGGATGCAAAATCCTTATGTTAGGGGTAAAATGGTCATTTTCTCACATGTAGAGGGTAAAATGGTAATTTTACTCTAAGTTGATATTTTTTCCATATTCCTAATTGTCAGTGATTAAGTTCTAATTTTTAGAAATCACTACTTTCAGTTTCCCGTGATCGCACTTGAGTTTTGCCTCGAAGCGCGAAGATCGAGGTAAGTTAGCTTTTAACTTACTATCAATTTAATGTGTATGTGTGATAAGTAAGGGAACTAAATTGTATGTATGCATGTTATCATATGTGTCATGCCAAGTCATTACATATTTATCTGTTACACAGAATTTATTCTGTCATGAATTATTCATCTGTTACACAAGATATTATGTCACGTATTGCTATACATGCTATACATTGCAAGTATGTCATGTTAAGTTAAGTATGCCATCTGTTACATGTATTTCTTGTCATGTAATATTCATTGTCACATGTTACGCCACGTTAAGAAATGTTGTCTGTTATATGGTATGTCATGTTACGAAATGTTGCATGTTACATGTATGACATGTTATGAAATGTTCTCTGTTACATTTATGTCTCGAAGTATGTCATGTCTGTCGTCCTACGTTCATGTCACGTTATGTTACGTCAAGATTTCTGTCTTTTATGTCACGTTCATGTTACGTCACGTTACGAAATGTCATGTCTGCCAGTTAAGTCATTCATGTCAATCACGACCCTAAGCGCTAGGATGGGGTAATATCCTAGTGGAACTCCTTTGTTCACGCTGGAGTGTCTAAATAGGTGTGAAATTCCCTGGGTTGACGAAGTACAGTCAACAGGTTGCGAATGGGGCCTAATTAGCTGGTCACCGGAGCGCGCCAGGCACTAACGCCGATGGTGCCACACATTATGTTATGTGTGTCCACAGCAAGTGTGGCACAAACAGATAAGTCATGGGGCCACAACAACTGTGGAGCATGAAGTATGGGGCCACAACAACTGTGGAGCATACACTACGTGAGACACAGCAATTGTGACACGTAGAATACGTGGGGCCACAACAACTGTGGAGTACGTATTAACGCACTCACAGCTGGTATAGAAACCTGTGATGTGATGCGGTAATCGGCAGGGACACACGGCTCAAGGGGACCTGTGTAGCACCCATATGGTCATGTTAATGATTAAGACTATTGAATAAGATTCCAAGTTCAAGTCATGTTTCGCGTTATGTTACGTTCAAGTTTACGTTCACGCAATCATGGTAATCCCATGAGACAAGAATATGTTTCAAGTTCATGTTATGTTATGTTCACGTTCACGTTATATTCCAAGTTCATGTTATGTTATGTTCACGTTTACGTTATGTTCCAAGTTCACATTTATGTTATGTCATGCTCAAGTTCAAGTTCAAATTATGCATGTTCACGTTCATGCTATGTTTCAAGTCCATGTTATGTTCCAAGCTCACATTCATGTTATGTTTCAAGTCACGTTCATGCTAAGCTTCAGTTTCAGTTTAAGTTATGCCAGTTATGTTATGTTGTATGTCAAGTTATGCTATGATTACTTATGATTTGATTATGCATTCATGCTTTTACTGCCATGCATGCATCATTAACCTGTGTGGAAGTTTCCTGTTAACTTGCTGAGATTTGTAATCAAATCTCACTGTGGTAGTCCCAACTACCATTCCCCCCCCGAATGGTAGATTTTGTTACAGGATCTGAAGGAGAATCGGGAATCGACCAACTGGAAATGGTCGACTAAGCGACGATGCGATGTAGGTGTTAATACAGTAGTTACCTCAGATTACTACTTGTATTTGTAGAGTTCAATCTCCATCACTCTTTTGATCACAACCATATGGATTAATATTGTGATCTCAGTTGTTTAGTATGTCATTATGTATGAAGTATGTTTTAAGTATTTGGGATATTTCGGTTTGGTGCATAGTATTGCTAAAAAGAAAAATTATCCGCTGCGAATATTGCATAATGCTAGATGCATGTTAGGAATATTGCATCTTATATGTCATGAACGGGGGCAGGTAACATTGTGTTGCATGTCTCGACGCTTCAAATGTCCGTCCGATCCCAAGCGGAATTTGGGGGCGTCACATCAAAACCCTCCCGTGCCTTGGTATCCCTACTTCTAATTCTTTTAAAATTGTTCAAACAGATGCCTCTGACATTGGTTATGGTGGCATTCTGAAACAATGTGTTTCACCAGGTTCTTCTGATCAAATTGTTAGCTTCCATTCTGGAACCTGGATTTCTGCACTGAAAAATATAGTACTATTAAAAAAGAAATTTTAGCTATAGTATTATGTATTTCCAAATTTCAATCTGATCTGCTTAATCAAAAATTTTTGGTTAAGATTGATTGCATGAGTGCCAAATTTGTTTTAGAAAAAGATGTTAAAAACATTGCATCAAAACATATTTTTGCACGCTGGCAAGCTATTTTAAGTATTTTTGACTTTGATATTGAATACATCAAAGGATCTCAAAATTTTATTCCTGATTTTCTTACTCGTGAATTCTTGCAGAAATCCCCACGATGAGCAAGAAAAAAGGAAAAGAAAAACAAACTGCTCCTCCCCCACCCATTCCTGATAAGAAAAATATCAAGAATGAAACTGCTTCAACCCCTGCTTCAAACAGTTTGCAAATTGCCAACAGGTTTACCCCTCTTGGTAAAGTAATCCAACCACCTACTTTTGCTTCAACACTTGTCAGTAGTTTTGACCCCTATGCTAAGGCAATTGCGTCCAAAACTACTTCTACTTCTGCTACCCAGTATTTCCTCCCAAAAGGAAAAACTGTGTACATCAAAAAAGCCCACCCCACTCACTTATTTTACATTGAACCGAATAGATCTGCCCAAACAGATCCATTCAAAATTGCTTCTTCCTATTTTCTCCCAAGATTTCACTGGATTCTTGAAGATTCCACCAAGAATCTCCAGTATTATTCCAGCATTCTAATCCACACTGATTCAATTATCATAAAGCCAATTTATGATAAAACTGACCCCAAAAAATTGATCTATCACAGTACCTACATTCTCCATGTCATTAATGAGGAAGAATGGGGAACAAACCCATCCACTCCTAAAAGACTGGCCAAAACAGACACTGCTTTCAATTACCATGACTATATTTCTGCCTGGAATCGATTCATGTTTTTCCAGGTACCAAATATGAGTCATTCATGGTTTCTTAGTTTTGACAAAAAATTTAAAGGAAATCTCCCATACTGGTTCCTCAAATGGTGGGACCAATTCGAACCTATTCCTGAAAATTTTCCTGATGAGCTCATCCGAGCTTTCAAATGTTATTGTAGTGTAGCAAACCCCAAAATTGATCGGCATATGCAAAAATTTCCCTACATTCTCCATTTCTGCCAAAGATACAAAGTACCCTGGATAATGAAATGGAATTATGAAAGACATGCTGACATTTTGGTTCGCTACTGCTGCACAAAATGGTGGGATAGGTTTTCCTATACCCAACAAATAATTGAATATGTAATCAGAGACTTCCCTCAGACTGCTCCAGATTTGCAGGACAAAAAGGAATTCCCCGAAATTACATATGGTTCTCTTGTTTCAACTGGATATCCACAAATCCAGGCTCCTACTTCACCAACTACTTCCCAAAGAGGAAAAGCTACCAGCAGTTCCTCCAAGAAAAGTTCCTCCAAGAAAAATAAGAATATTCTTGAAAAACTCTCAAAAAGGGATTTAGTTCAATTGTTAAAGAAATCTCTAGAGAATGATTTTGAAGAAGAAAATAACTCAGAAGCATCTTCAGAGACTTCGACTAATTACCCATACAATTGTTTTGGCCATGATTCTCCAGATACTCCAAGACTATCTGAAGACTAACCATATTATTTTTGAAGACTGACCGTCCAAAAGACTGATCGAGCTCTTCAAACAAATTTGCCAGGGAAAGGCTGACCATCTCTCAGACTGATCGAGCCCTTCTTTTGATAATTTAATGTTTTGTGTCAAAAGCAGATCCAGCAAAGACACAATCCGACACAATGATGATTTTCACGCTGCCACTACATGCCAAAAGCAGTCAATCAGACAGCCAAAGACATAAAGTTGACAGCCTGTTCATACCCGTGCTAAAACAGTACCCACTGTTCACTCACGGACTTGCTTTCACTGTTTCACTTTAATTATTGTAAGCAGGAACTCCTTATGCTATAAAAGGAGAACCTTGCTTCAGAAGGAGGCAGAGCTCACTCGCCTCATTCATATATATATATATATATATATATAGGAGAAGTGATTGTGAAGGTTTTATATATATATATATATATTGCCCCCAAATTGTTAGGTATTTCTTTGTCGATGCAAGTATCCTTAAATGAGTGTGTTTCCTTTGTGAAACAGAACAGTTTGTAAACCCTATTGTATAGTAGTTAATGGCAACACATGATTTGAGTTGCAACACATGATTATAGTAGCTAACTTCTGTCTCTTTTCCATATATATTTTAGTCTCTTTGATATCATGTATCTCTGTGCTAATATGCTATGTTGTTGAGTTAATATATGGTTGTAAAATTACTAGTAAGTAATTCTTTTCTGCTTTATTTTGCAAGTTATTTAAAACTTGAGTAACCACAATTTTTTATATAATAAAATGATATTTCTGTAAAACGATTTACTTTGATAAGTTGTTTTGAAAAAAATCTATTTATTTAAAATAGGATTATAAAAATAATTATAAAAATGATTTTACTTGTATCATCCCCTTACCTCTCACGGAGGAGATCAGTGGCCTTCCAACTCCAACGTCGCCTAGTTTTACCAACAAAAGATGAGCAATATTTCGGTTTATCTCTCTGGAGTCTGGCCTGGACACAACATGTTTGGTAGAAATTATAGGGAGAAATCGTCCGGCCAATGAAAGAATCCTCTGCCGTACGTACATGTCTCCTTTATATATAGCCCATCGTACACAACTTTCCTATTAAACAAATTGATATATAACAAGTAAGAAGTAAGAACCAATGAATCCGACTCGAACTCCCCCTCCCGCATGTTAAGGTACTACTTCACGTACATGAGCGAGCCATATATATTACATGCACCATGCATGATATCTAAAATTGCTCTTACCACCGTACGTGATGGAAAGATACCATATAGAAGGTTTACAATTGATGGAAAGATACAATTGTATTCATATACACTTTCTGTTTACAGTTGTATTCATAACAAAGCGATGGCTCATTACTTATAAACATGCCTAAAATCTTATCCACAGTCAATATGGGATTATTTCTCAACATCTTCCCTCACGTGCAGGCCAGTATTTTTTCTGGTTCTTGTCACGGGATAAGTAGTGTAGGTCCACATTCGTCTTGTGGCAAGCTCTGATACCATAAAATGAAAAGAAAATAACTGGGTTAAACTCCCCTGCCTTGAATGGCTTCCGAGAGATAGTATATATAGAATAACAGCTTTACAAGATAGAGTCAGATAGAGTCTGTTACAAGTTTGAATTTTACACAATAAATATTATATCCTATAATCTTGGGCGGAGGCGTCAATATCCGAATGCTTTGGAATAGAGTTGAACGTGGAGTAGGTGTCTTTTGAATTTGAAATTGTCTTATCCTTATCAGGGAGAAGCTGTGCGGGAGAAGAAGTCATAGAGGAGAAGAAGCTTCTATTTTAATATTTTTGTTTTGTTTTATTTTATTTTCTTTAACTTATCCACGCCAGCTATTTGTGCAATTCGTGCATTACATGGGGTATCCCTGTAGCACTGCTGTTTTTATGTATTGATCTAGAAACTTGCTGTATCAACTCACATAAAAAACATTTATCAATACTTTAATATATTTTATGCATATAATGAATTTTACAATAATTTATGTGCTACACACCAAGCGATTATAAATATCACAACACAAAAAAGATCTAAAAAGTACAAGCGCCTTTAAAATTATTAAGAGAAAAATAGAACGACATAAAATAATAAAGAAAAAAATCAACAGGTATAAAGTCGTGTAAAAAGCTAATTAATATGAATCTTTGCAAGGTAAATATAACACTTGTAATTAATTGGATGTTGTGAACATGCAGACCGCGTGTACGTACGTACTTAAAATAATGTACCAGATTTTTTTTTTCTTTTAATAAAAGCCTATTTTTCAGTATTTTCAAGAAAAAAACATATTGAAAAAAACATATCACAAATTTATTGAAGATTGAATATTTTCCAGAATAATAAAAATATACCAAAATATATAGAAAACTAAGTTTTATTTTATTTTTATAAAAAACCTATATTTTATTATATTTTTTTAAGAGTCTGGTTGAAAAGCATATATTACTAATGCATTGAACATTGTCCATAATAATAAAAATATCAAAATGGAAAACTAAATTTTATGTCAAAATTAATATAAACTAAAGCTAGAAACAACTAATTACCTTTTTAACCAAATACATATAAAACAAAAGAAAATTCAATATTCATCACATAACATGCATGCAACACACAATATAATCTATTACATATTACATTATTGGTATTTATAAATTACATTACAATACACAACATTACAAGAAATGAGTTACAAAATAATAAGTAGTACGGTCTTCCTTGATCAGTGATTTAATCTCACACCAAATAAGTCCATTGTCAATTCCTGCAACCAAGAAATCAAAAAGCTCATTAACTAGTTTTGCATATTATATTCAAATAGAATATTAAAAGTGAGTATAGAAAATGAGTACAAAAATTGATGGTTTTATATATAAAGATTGCAACACCTCAAAATGATTTTGAAATTAATGACGTCAATACATCAAAATAATGTCAAGAAATGCACCCAAACAGTCTTAGCTAAAGGGCAGTCAAATGTAGCAATAGCAGATTATGTTACAAATAGAGAAAGCACTGAATGATGAATTATAAAAAAAGGAAAAAAATAAAATCCCTCTTTTTGTGTGGTAATTACGATTGAAGTGGAATCCAAATTAAAAGCTGGCCTTTTCTTTATTGAAAGTGAGAATTGAAAGGCCTTTTAAAAATTAAAAAATGAAAGAGTTTAATTTATGGAAGAGATAGTAATTTAAAAAAATGAAATGTTTTAGAAATTATATAGACAATATATATAACAACAGATAACGCACTCCACGTACGTATAAGTCCAGTTATCGCTAGTACTACATGAGTTGCATTATTAGGTCTTTGATGAGTCTCACATCATGATTACAATATATATATATATAGGCAATCAGATTCATGCTAAAAGTATTGGCACTAAAGAATTACAGAGGGCATGCATAAATATGATTACTAATACGTACCGGTACGTACTTTGATGGGCATGCAGGCGTGCCACTAATTAAGTGGTGAGGATTGGAGGAAGGTAATCAGATTTAGCACCCATAACACGAGCCTTGGTGTCAGGGAAGAATTCGAAACCAGGCAAGGGCAATATTTTCGTCTCTCCCATATCAAAAGTAAGTTGGATGGGATATGGTAGTAAGAAACAATTATCCCGATCAGAATAAAATCTCTCTCTCACATACCAATCCCAATTTTGCTGAGCCAAAAGATTCACCACAAAGATACATAACTCTCTTTCTGGTTGTCGAAATAAGTTCAAAAATATTCCAAGGTGCTCAAGCCACAATGCATTCCTGAATTCGTGGATTTGCCCCCTAGCTCCGTATGTGGAGGCTAAATAATGTGGTTGGAATGCCCCCATTGCAATCTCAGAGTCTCTTGCTCCATCCATTGACCTCTGGTTGATGTTGGCAGATCCAATGATTATGTATTCATCATCAACTACAAGTTAAACATGATTATTTTGTCGGTCAAACGTGATAATATTGAAGCATTAGGACAAATTAATTAGAAGAAATGAGGAAAATTAGTTAGTTACTTACCTATCATCATTTTTGCATGGACATATATCATGAAGCGACGAGCCTCTTGAGCTCTACTATAATCTGTGTTAGGTTCTGGCCTCTCTGGAGGTATATACTCGTCCGCTTTCACTGTCTCTCGATTCCCAAGGCAATAGAAATTTAGATAGTTCCGAGGGTCTTCATCAAGTCCGTTTCTTTGCAAGGCTTTAGTGATGTCCGAATACATCATTTCCATAGTTCTTCTCTGCCAATCCAATATTGCTTGAACAGAAGCACTCTCAGGTATACCTTCTGGCCACATTGGGATCACAATATAGACAGCAAACCTCTCCCTTGCTTCAATCTTACTAACAATCTTTAGTGAGAGCTCCTTTGGAATGAGGTGCAAAGCACCAATGTCCTCCACCTTGATGTTGTTTGGGCTCCAGCCGAACGAGCTTCCAAGAAAATACTGGTTCTCAATGTAGATGAAGTTTTTGGCTCGCCGAATAGCATTGATATATGCATCTTGAATGCTTCGATCGATGATGTTATCTTTCCCACTAACAAGCCCTGCTGCATATGCAACATCAGGTTTTTCAAGAAAACCGGAAACGTCCCCACCATCAATCGATCGAAAGATTTGAACATTCCATGATTCAGTATCATCTAATGAGGTAACCGGTGAAGGAGAGATTAAGATTTCCTCAAGTTGGTTTACTTTAATTAGGAACCTGTCCCCAACCTGCTTTTTCCATCTTTGCTCAAAATTGTGCAAGACATCCCAAGCAACAGGCCCCTCTAATTGGCAATGAATGTCATGCCAAGGCTCCCTTGGACCGCCTTTCTTGATTGAAGCATTTGCAAAATTTGGCTGATGGAAGTCATCATGGTGAATTGTCTTCAAAGTATTGAACAAAGGATGTTCTGTTATATCATATCTCCCGCCACAGAGATCAATACCACCGATGAAACTCGCAATCGTCCGCTTTTGTGATCCTCCACCAGGCACTTCCCTATCAACAACTATTATCTTCTGATTGTGAGTAAACATGGCAGAAATTTCAAAACCTTGAATTATACTTCTTCGATCGTCAGGATTACGAGGGCTCAAAAAGCAATGCACATTCGTGTTTCGAAAGTATTCTTCAGTTTCTTGGCTGTGAGTCGCCATCAAACCATCCTTGTTCAGTTCCTCGACAAAAGTTCTGTCATCCCAGACAAGCATTAGAACCATGACACCTTCATCAGCCTTCTTCTTAAGAAGATCCCCTAATGTGAGGTTGCCGTCTTGCCTTGGCCTATAGGATCCCTTATCAAGGTTATCCCAGTATACACAGACCATCCAGCTATGTAAATTAGGTGTCTTGCATTTGTGATTGCATCAAAGATGTCCTCCCATCATCCTTTGGGCTTATAACGATCTCCTATGCCTTCCAAAACCTTAGGCAAACCTAGGACATGGGCATCTTGGTATAAAGTAACTTTGCAACCTTTTCTTTGCTTGAAGAATGTGCGAGGAACTCCCTCAAAGTCGGGAGTTATCATTTGTTGAGAAAATTCTTGGGCAACATTTAAAAATTGAAGCTTGACGTGGATTCTAGAATGTATAGAGTTGTGGTCTTCATCTAGTATGTCAACCCATCTATCGAGCATAAATCCCCTCATGATATCTCCAATGGGCACATAAGCCCTTCCAATTAATGTTGCCCCAATAGGGTTATCATCTTTGACAGTGAATATGATATACGAGATATTATGTGCACAGTATATGTTGAAGGACTCAAACCACTTGGGATGAGAGGCTTGATTTTCTACCATTCTGGTCTGTCCAACCCTGGTCTTATCTAAATCAACTGTTGCATAGAGTTTGGATCCAGCGATCTACAATATAGCGTTTACTTTTGATTTGTCAGAAAAATATTTAAAAAGTGGTACTGACAATTAATTAATGAGATTGATCTTAATGTACAGCAAAAAAAAAAAAGATGAGTTTGTTAGTTGGTTGCATAAGAAAAACAATTTACCTGAGGCCTGCCTAGCACTAGTCTCTTGAATTGGGCCAGAAACCTTTTCCCAGACTGTTGCGTGTCCATAGTTTCCAAATTTCAAGAAAAGAAAATGCACAAGGGTTAGAAAGAGTTATGGAAAACACGTACAATTAATGGTGAGTGGCTTTAAAAAAACTTACTGAATTTGATCTGAAATTATTATTGATATAAACAATTTAGGGGCTTCAAAGAATCAATCCCTTTTCTTCTAATTATTGCATGCAGTGGATCATGATAAAGAAGAACATTTTATATATGTGCTTAAAATTAAGGAGTACCTTCTTGAAAGGATTATCGATGTTGTTAGTATGTACAGGCTGCATGATCTGATTCTTTTTTATTAATGTGTTAGGCAAATTAACCAGGAATCGTAGTGAAACCAAACTAATTATTGCCTAATTTAAGATGCGTACACCAACATGGCACATCCATCTTACTGATCATTTTGCCTAATTTTCTCTGGCCAGTACGAACAAGTACGTACTACATATCCAGGTTTTTTGAAATAATCCTCCTTATTAAACTTGCCAATTTCAGAGCTCCCATATAGCTAGCTACTCGATCCATTAATAATCCTAATCTAGATCTCTAAGGCTCCTTTTAGAATTTGGACTAAATTGATATTAACTCAGTTCAGTCTAATTTTAAACTGAATCTAACATTTAAATACCTAACTCTCAAATCACTAAATTCATCTCAACTCAAAATTTCTTTACACATGCGACCCATAACCTTTCTCAACTCAACATCTTTTTACACGCGGGGATCTATAACCTTTTTCAACTTCCCATAAATACATCTAAACTCATATTAACATCCAAACACATATAAACTCATCTTAAGTGAACCCCACAAAACTCACTCCACTGTCTCAACTCATTACTATTCATATAGAACTCAACTCAGCTCAACATCCAAACGAAACCTAAATCTCAACTCATCTTAACCATTAGGTCTAGTTTGAATAGAGAGATGCTTCCATCTCATCTCAATATCCAAACACTACAAACACAAATACTTTTCAATTTTAAATATTTAACTGTTTCATCTAATAATTACATAATTATTACAACTTTTCCAAATTTTCAAACAAAAAAAAATCAATTTTTTCAAATCCGAAAATAAAAATTATATTATAACAATATTTTAACTTTATAATATATTTTAATCAACAGGTACGTTGCTAGGAAAGGAAGAAGTACTATATATTTCTAGTACTTTTACAAGTAAGTGATATATATATATATATTAAGAATATAATACAAATAATTAAATCTACATTTTCCTATTAGCTTAAATTTTTGGGTCAATTGGTAATTTTACATTATATCAGATCGAGCAGAGGTCTTAAGTTCAATCCTGACTCTACATTCTACCACATTTAATTAAATATTTCATGTGTTGGGCTCACTCATTGAGGGGGAGTCTGGCCCACACGTGAAGGAGAGTGTTAAGAATATAATTCAATTAATTAAATCTGTCACTTCTTATTAGCTTGAACTTTTGAGACAACTGATTATTTCACAATATATATATATATATGATCTTCTTTTGAACAAAACCCAAACAATATTATTCAATTATATCAATATTAGAATTCATATATTTCCTATAATTATATAAATAGGTGAACGAATATGTTATTTATTACAACAAATTATATATTTGTGATAAGTTACTGTTATAATTATTTATTATCAAAATGAGTCTATGAGTTCTCATCACAAGTAGTTGTTCTTTTGACAAATAACTTATCAAATATATGATCTTTTTTCTTATAGTGATTTCTCGAGTTCATCTCCTATAAAGTCAGTAATATCTCGATCATATATATATGATCATATCTTAATTAATTACTAGCTACTAAGCTGCTAGCTGGTACGTACACGGCCGATTGATCTTCTTATATATATTTATAACCATCCCGATCAATCTAGATCTCTCTAATTAGTGCATGTCATGATCGATTCCTTCATTGATAACTAAAGTACTATCTAACAACTCAACTGAGACGTCGTACGTACATGAATTAGAAAGAAATCGAAAACAAAACCTTAATATATAAATATACTAAATCCAAAAGAGATCAAATACTGAAAGTAATTACGGCCAAAATCATAAAAGTCTTTGATCTTGAGAATTCAAAAAACGTACGTACCTTTCGGAGGACGTTGCAGCAGCCAAGGCCATAGTTTATCCTATCAACTTCGTAAATGGTTGTCAGAAGTGTCCCGTGGAGCAACGCTTGAGCAGCCATTGATTCCAGCTAGCACGTACGACGGTAGGGACGTTATAAATTAAGGAATATATTTAGAGAGAGAGAGAGTGGAGTTTTGAATGAAGGAAGAGGTATTATTATCTACTTTATATAGAGAAGTCAAGCAAGAATCAGTTCCCGCCTTTGCTTCCATCCATGAATTCTTGCTTGATGCTTATATTACTTACTCTCGAGGGAGAACCCTTTTAAAAGGCCACCTAATTGATTGCCTCCGAATCGCAACTACGTCTGTTCTATGCCTATTATTATTTATTATAATTTACTATAAAATAAAAATAAAAAGTTATCATGTACATAATAAATTCTTTATTATTTATTTTATTATATATTATTAATAATAAATTACCAATTATGTTGAGTACATTAAGTTGACATGATAATGTAGTCATGATCTCTAACCCAACTTATTATTAATGAGTTATGTTACATACAGTCATTTTTGTACACTCTTTGCACATTTTATTGATGTGATTTGTCAAAATAATTATTTTATATTTAAAAAAATGACGCAACCAATCACACTACAAGAAATCAGGCCTTTTCCAGCGCTCAAAATCGTCGCAAATACATATAATAATCGCTGCATTTAATCATTTTCGGCGATTTATAAATCGCTGCAGGTTCGACGAAATCCTAAAGCTATTTTTGATCAATTTCGGCGATTTTAAAAAATCGTCAAAAAATTACTATTTCCGGCGATTTTAGTCTGTCGTAAATATTAAAAAAATACACAAATGGCCTTTTCGTTTACCATTAAAATCGCTGAAAAAAGTTATTTGCGGCGATACTAACCGTCACAAAGGTTAAAAAATCGCCGCAAATAATTATTATTATTCCTAGCGATTTTAAATTATCCTCGTCATAAAGTATTTCCAGCGGGTGGGGTTTCGCCGCAAAAGGTCATTTCTGGCGATTTAATGTCGCCGGGAATAAATTTATGCTATGTTTTTCGCCGGAAAAGGTGTTTCAGAAAATTAAAAAAAAAAATCCACAAAACATGCCTTAAAAAGGAAACAGATGCCTCAAATGAGATAAACTGGAGAACAATGATAGGGAGAAACTTTTTTAAGTTATAAGATGAAACATCTAACAAATTGAACTTCTTAAAGGACCAACACTCAAAAGTTAACCAAATCAAACAGCTGACATTCCTAAAAGTACTAGTCAAAGATGAATTAGATAGATAATGAGCAACACTGACCCCAATGCTTGACAGAGACGAAGGTTCACCTCCACCATCTATGTCAACATCCTGCACCCATAGAAAGAAAACAAAATTAAAAAAAACAAAAACAAAAACAAATTACTGAAGTATGTGGGAAACACCTATACTCTTTTCTTTTCTTCAAGCTCCAAAGTTTTGAATCTGCGAATATTTCACTCATCTAGTGTGTTGACCCTCACTTGAGACTGCACAAATGACAATGAACAATCTTGCGAAAATCTGACAGCAAGGACCAGTTACTATGAGTACTACATATATGATTTTTGCATAAACCTATCATTAATATTCATGGGGCAGTATTAAGGAAAGATTCTATTAGATATATCATTAAGATATTAGATTCCTACTAATGATCATGATCCAATATCAGTTATATTGCAGTATCAAGGAAAGATTATAGAATCAATATTCTGATAGTATTAGTACTGTTGAAGAAATTAAAGCATGCACGCATCAATGGGCTTTTTTCTTCTTCTTTTTTTCCTTTTACGCAATTCCCTTATATTTGGGTTTGAGAAAAGCGAAATTGCTGATATGATTGAAGTGATCCTGGTTGGAAGGAAACCCCATGATGACGATGACGATCTCTCTTTCCTTCCTTGCGTGATACCTAATGTTGTATGAGATGAGAATTTGGGGCTCATGTTCGAGTTTGAAGCCGAAAGGAGAATTTGGATGTTATTAGATTTAATTTAATTCATCTTAAATTAATTATTGATGAAATCCAACTATTACTTTTTCAATTTTTTATAAAAATATAAAATTCATTTCAACCTAAATCATACATTTCAATCTAAAAAGTTAAATTTATCTCAACCTGAAACAGTTAAACTCATATAAGTTAAATTTATCTCAACTTGAAACAGTTAAACTCATATTAATGAGACCTACAAAATACTACTATTCATAATTCAACTCAACTCATCTCAACACCCATACGCAGCCTTAGTAAAGTGTATAATTTAATTTGAAAGAAAATTTCTAAAATTTCTATCTGACAAATCAAATCATATTATTTAAATTATGTAGATAATATGTTTTAGACATCGACTTGAGAATAAAATAACTCTAATGAAAATATCCTTCAAGAGTTATTATACTCCGGTATATATAGCACATCATCCATATTACTTAAATGATAAGATTTGATTGGTAAGATTCAAATTTTAAAATTTATCTTCTAAATATAATTATGTCATATAAACACTTTACTAAATATCTAAACTTAATTAACTTAAATTATCTCATATAAACACTTTATTATAAGTGTTAGCCACACCAACTAATAAGAAAGTTTTTCATCCTTCAAATATAACTTTTTTTTACTTGGGGATGCTGACAAGCACACCACGTGGGCATGGTGGTGGTGTGACAATTGAAAATGGTATGCAAATAAAGTTGTCTTTTAATAATATAATTATATGTAATTATAACATAAAAGAAATTAAATTTGCAAATTGATATATTTAACATATTATCTATATCACTGTTATGACGGAATTTAAATTATATAAAGATTTTAAAATTTTAAATTCAAAAGAATCAAAACAGAAAACAAGAGTCAAGAGATAGTCTTCCACACCACGATTGGCAAATTCCTCGATCTTTTACTGCGTTTGAATATTGAGATGAGTTAAATTGAATTGTAAATAATAATATTTTGTAAATTTTATTAAGATGGGTTTAACTTTTTTAAATTAGGACATTTTTAATTTTTTAAATTGAAATGTATGAAATAGATTAAGATAAATTTAATTTTTTTTATAAAAAATTATAAATATACTAAATTTTATTAATAATTAATTTGAAATGAATGAAAATAATTGAATTTAATTCAACAATAAAATATTGCCTAAAACGCATCAATCAAGGAGCATTACTTTTTGAATAATTCTTATTGCAATCTCCATTCAGGGATCGCAATTCAAGCCTAAATGAAACGACAGTGTTTCATTACTAAATAAAAGACTGTATTTCAACCATCACACAACCAACCCATCGCTTCCCCTCACCCCATCCTCCTCTCAGAAAGCATACCCAGAGGATGCCATCCCCACAGCCCTCTCGTCGCCCCATTGCCATCACCCTCTTCTCACCCCATCGCTGTCGTCCCCTTTCCTCATAAAAGAGTAAATTCCTTCCTCCCCCACCCCTCACCCCATCTCAGAACCAACCCATCGCATCCACTCACCCATCCTTCTCTCAGAAAGCATAACCAGAGGATGCCGTTTCCATCGCCCCCCCTCACCACATCGCATGCTACGTCGTCGTCCCCTTCCTCAGAAAAGAGTAAAGGCAGGTTTGGGGGTGAGATGAGAATTTTATGTTTTATTTTAGTGTTTCAAATATTATGTTTTAGTATTATTATTATATTGGGATTTGAAAAAGTTGAATTGGAATTTGAAAAAGTTAAATTGTTTATTATATTTTGTATGGAGATTTGAAAAATGTGTAATGATGAGATGAGATGAGAATTTTGTGTCTCATCCCACCCCCCAAACCTGCCCTAAATCCCTTCCTCCCCCTCGCCCCATCTCCGTCGTCATCCCTTTCCATGAGAAACCAATTTGCCCTAGACATTTTTTCGATTTTATTCATATAACTGCAACGTATAGCTGCAAGGTGGGACTGAAAGGTATATCCCTAAACATTTTTTCATATTTTTCGTGGTTTCCTTCGGTGTTGGATCTAGAAAATTTGTGTTTGGTAAGTGTCAATATATAGTAATTCGTGTTTCGTTCTGGTAAATCGTAGATTATGCAGATGAAATGTACGAATAGTCACTTTGTAAATTTGTGAGGATGTTTTCAATACTTACGGTATGAGTTATCTGGTTTGAATACATTTGTTTGGTTTGATAAATTTGGTTTGTATACATTTATCTGGTTTCATAAATCTAGGTTCCATATGGTAATTCCAGTGTATGCATTTGAATACATTTGTGAATTGCAACATTTGTGAACATCACTAGTTTTGGGTTGCTTCAAACCACATTTGTGAATTACACCATTTATCGACATCACTAGCTGATAAGAGTTTGCTATCAACATGCTTTGTCCTATCCATATGGAACTCATTTGTGAATCAGTTATCAACATCATGTTATTATTGATGATTGTGTGCAATCTACTTGTTTGTAAAAACATGTGAATGGGTTCCATATGGTGCACTCTACGAATCGCAAGTGGTGTCTATAATTTTTATTGCTTATATTGCAAGTGGCGTCCATAATCTGAAAAATCCATGAACAAACACACACTCTGCTTTATATATGGCATTAGAAGCATCCCAACAATCATAATCTTCAAGAATGGTGAGAAAAAAAGATGAAGTTATAGGTGCTGTTCCCAAATCCACATTGATTCTTAGCTTCCAACAGTCATAATCTGCCTTGTAGTATTTATTTCTTTGCTTCTTAGCTTCTAATCTCTCAAGATTGGTGCATTCTGTTACCTTAATAGAATGTACTTACAAATATACTTGTTTGAAATGGCTATTTTAGAGTTCTTTATGTACAAGTCACTGCTGACTTACGTTTGCTTATGTACAAGTCATTGCATGCATTACTTCAATATTATTTTTTGTAGGCAAAACACAGTTCAAGCATAACACAGTGCTGAAAACTATTGCTAGTTTTTATATGCAATGTCTTCATCTTGTTTGGTTGATCGTTCTTCGAATCAACCTCCAAAATGTTTATGCAGAGAGATGGCACGTCTAAAATTCTCGAACACCCCAAGAAATTCAAGGCGACTTTTTTATTCCTGTCCATTGGACAATAGAGAGGTAAACAATAATTAGTCTTGTTTGTGCAACCTTTTTTCAGACATTGAACTTGGCATTGTAATTTCTCCAAATGATTTATACAAGTTGTTTGTGCAGGGAAGGCAATATTGTGAGTACTTTTTATGGGCAGATATTGAAGTAGAAAATGAAAGAAAAGTTGTATGCATTATAGACAGTAATTATGCGTAAGACACCATCAACCAAAATTACATTAATCTTCGCCTTACAATCAGTTTTTGTTGTTGGGCGGGGTTTAGAAAGGTTGGTAATACGTTTTCTTGCCTTACCACCACGAGCACAACCAAGTGTTACATATCTAACACTGCTATCATCTTCCATTTTACTTCTTTGGATCATTATGCCGAATCCAGTCTGTCTCCCATATCATTTGTAGTAGTAAATTAGTTCTTAGTCAGTTTTAAAAAACATCCCTAGCGTTGGCTCTAACACCCCATCATCATCATTTTCCAACGTTGGTTCGGAAACCCCATCATCATGATTTCCTAGCGTTGGCTCTAAAACCACATCATCATCATTCCCCAGTACTACGCCATGATCATCAGTTACTTCGTCATCATCTCTAACATTGGGGTACTACTTTCTGAAAAAAACAATGGTCACCTAGTAATAGATGTGCTTTCTTCCCCTTTGTCCATCAAGAACAATCTTGATATATTTAAGCACAATATGAAAGTTAAAAATAAATAAATCAATACTCAGAATATATTTATGCAAACCAATTTACAAATTAAAAGATAAAAAATTGTACCAAGTGCCTTTTTTACCTAATGACACAGTTAAGTTTTCTTACTAACCAAACATGATATAATCTCACTAACCAAAATATTTGAGCACAAAGCACAACATTTGAAAATACTTTTAAGCAAAACATGATTTTACTTCTACCCACTAGTTTTGTCTACTGAAATAAATATTATTTATAGAAAAGACAAACTCTAATATTTAATATACTGAAATTCATGTGTTAATATATTGAAATTCAAGTGTTAATAGACTTTTAAGGAGAACACGATTCTACCAACCACCAAAGAAAGAAAAGAGTTGATGCAAACAGAAGACGTTGTCATCTTTTTACTATCCGTTTAGATATTGTGCCAGAGCTAGGGGCGATTACCAGACAACTACAAACAACCAAAAATGGGAAAGAAAACAAACCTTGAGTAGATTGGGTTGTTTCGTCGATGGTGGAGGTGGTTTTTCTGTCAATGTTAGAGGAGATTGGGTTGTGGTGGTCGATGGTGGTGGAGATTTGGTTGGAGGCGCGACAAAGGCGTATTGCAGAAATCCATTCAAATGTTTTCACTTGTTTTGCTTTAAGTTGAAAAGAAGGGTAATGTAGTCATTTTCTACTATAAAATGGGAATAATCTAACGAGGACTGTATATAGCACCGCCCATTATGTTGATGCATGACTGCAGACATGTAAGGCCTCCTCGGTCCTATTTGTCCCATTCACTATAATTTTCGTAGGATCATACTATCGGTCGGCCAATGTTTATAGCTAGAGTTTTACTACTCATAATCTACACATATTATATACTATATATATTTTTTATTTTTTATTTTTTATTTTTAAATTAATTGAATTCTTTTACACATCATCTATAATTTCATATATCTCACATTTAATAAGATAAAAAATTAAAAAAAAAAAGGTCTAGTGTGTAGTGTACGAGGATGATGAATATAATTTTTTTTCTAGCTAGGCATATAGCTGGTAATAAATTTTTTATTTTTTATTTTGTTTTGTTACTATATTTCAATATTTTTAATTATTAAAAATAAAAAATATATAATTTTATTAATATTCACTTTCTTAATTATTAAATAAAAAAATTAAAATACGTGAACAATAAAACAAAACAATAAAATTAAGAAAAATGATAAACACATAACACTTAATAATGTTTTAAAACGAGGAATATTTTTACAAAATATTTTATAAAACTAATATTATTTTATAAAAATATTTTTATTTTATAATATCTGTTGTAAAATATATTATAAAATATATTATGTAAATATCATTCCTCTAAATTAATTTAAAGAGGTACAGTAACATTTTCCAATTTTAGTATCAACAACAGCAGCATATAAGTACGGAGGTTTGCACTCATGTCACCCTAGGTACCAGTGCATGCAGTATATAATGAATGTACACCAAGATGACAAATTTATTTGCATCCAGCTTTATTTGCTTCTGTCCTTTCGACTTGGGAATGCCCTTTTGCGTAAAGGTATAATTGCAATAACTAGTTTGCAATAAGACATGGAAAATGCCCTCGAACTTATTATGGGTACCTTTTTCTAATGAATTATCAATTCTACTTGCATTCATGAGTAGTTTTCTTTATCCAATCCAAACATCTCAATATGTTATCAAGATACACAAAGAGGGGTTGGATTTTATAACAAATATCTCGTAAAATAAGTGTAGTGAAATAAAAAAATAAAACAAGTTTTGGAACTAGAAAATTAGCCTTTGCCCATTTCCTGCAAAGGGGCACAGTCTTAAATGATGATTTTTTACAGTATATTGTACAAACTATAGTCCCACAATTGGATGCAATGGTTGGTGGTGGTGCACTGCAGTTTATTGGCATGAAATGTTTGAAGAAGAGCACAAGACTCGCGCCAAGATTTTCACAGTGCTTTCATATTGTATCAGTGAGTCGACGATTGGAGAGTTACAAGGTGGAGCGCCCGTAAACATTTGATCACTAGAATGCGATAGATCAAGCCTAGACCGAACAAGTGAAAAGAAAAAACACTAGGAAAATAATTAGGAGAAACCCTATAACCAAGGTTGTGCCCAAAAATGGAATAGAGATAAGGATGAGAGGAGTCAAGGCTCCGCCCTCCGCTCCGGAAGAACAATGAGAATCCTCGATGAGAGGAGTCAAGGCTCCACCCTCCTCTCCGGCTAAACAATGACATGGTGAGAATCGATGAGGGACCTTTTGTAGAGAGAAACAAGACTCTCTCTCTCTAGAGAGAAGCGAAACTTTGTAGGCACTTACATCCATAAGTTGCTTGCATGAATCACGCGGCCTACATGCTTCTATCACGCAGTAAACCGGCCAAGTTTGTTCCGGTAAAAGCAGCTTAGAACTTGGCATTGTTGTGGCTTGCGAGAGCACCCACATCCTCATTCAAGATAAGTTAAGCTAGAATACGTGAGATACAGTATGTTTTGAGCACTCATCAAGATATTTGACATACAGTATGTTTGCAAATCTTTTCTAAAAGTCAAATGGATTGGTGTAGGATAACTATCTAGAATTGCGAAAATTGGGATCCCTAGCAATTATAGACATCCATCTTTATTCCATAACGTAACTTATATAATAGATATTTTTATTTTTTATTGGAATATTTGTAAGGAATGAATTAGAAGCAGAGCGAGCTATAATCTAACCTCGATCCTGTCAAGGACATAATAGTACGAAGTCGATGTACCTGTTTGTTGAGAGGGCATAGGCCACAGCCATTCCAGCACATGAAACTGGTCATAGTTTGCAAAAGTTACATATATTTATTATTTAATAATGAAGAAGATGAGACGAAGAAGATGGGCGGGCATCCATCCCAACCATCTCCCCTATTAAAAGCCAAAGGTGAGTATTCTTTAGACCAGGCACGAAAATGTTGTGTGATTAATACAACAGCAAAAGAACATTCTTTTGAAGAAAAGGACTAATATCCTCGAGAAAAGGTCCAAAGGCAAACAAATATAAATTAAATCAATCAATAGAAAAAATATATAAAAAAATATATATATAACACATCCAACTGAAATTACCACCCGCGTGCAGAAGGATACGCCTCAGCCCTACAGCACCAAGGCTCTGGAACCAGATTTCTGATCACAAAACTGAAAACACCATAGAACAGTGCAACAGCTACGCACGCCACCCCAGATTGTGCTCATGCAAAACCAATCTCGTGTTTTAACAAGCAAAACCCACCTCTAGTTGAAATAAGCTCAGAGAAATGTCAATTTCACCACCTCCCCCCATTCCCACAACAAATCACCGAGAGAGAGAATGCATAAAGAAACATCTATTACACTGTAGTTGAAAGCCTACTTAAACACATTATGGGATTGATTTTTGGCCAGAAAATAAAAAAAGAGAAGGCTATGGACTAGCCATTGTCAAGTCTAAAATTTGGCTAAAATCTTACATTTTGGCTATTGTATTAACTTTTGACTATCTAAGTCTACATTGGACTAGCTATTTTAAAGTTAAAATAATATTATTATATTATATATTTTAATAATATTTGACAAATTTTTGTTTTTCATATTTTGTAAATATACTTCATATATTTTAATAATATTTGATAAAAAAAAATTATACAACAATTCTTGAAACCAACAAATTAATTTTTGCTAACCTTTTTTTTTGCTATTTATATTTTTATATTGTGTATTAAGCTAATAATGATAGAAAATAAATGTACCCTCAATTAGAAACTTTATCATAAAAGAAAAGTAATTTGGCAAGAAAAATTACCAAAAAGGAAGGGAAAGGGAGGGAAATTGAGAAAAAATAATAAAAAACTCATTTGGTCCTTCAATAGTGTATAGCCAAATATAGCTAGGTGGGGAAAGTTACTGTAGCTCAAAACTAAAATATATGGCTATAGCTAGTTCAATGTAGAAATTTTGTGATAAAAAAAGGTAAAATTTACACTTGACTTTGACAATGACTAGCCATTGCCAATACTCCAAGAACCTAAAAGGAGAGAGGATAAGTCAAGGGGACATAAAATCAGAGGAAGATCACACACCATCACTGCGGCTTTTTCTGTCACTGTTGCTGATGGCCGTAACGCCACCATTAGAATTGCCATCGTTGTTGTCTGTCACGTTGATTTGCGTGGGCTTTTTGGAGGAGCCCTCGCAGAGCTTGACTGGGTATTTAATGGCATTGAGTTCCAGCTTACGGAGAGCAGCTTTACCAAGATCAACGCCACATATGTCAGAGACCCTAACAAGGTAAAGCAGTACGTCCGAAAGCTCTTCACCCAGGTGTTCCTTCTCTTCGTATTTCCAATCGGGCAGTCCTCTTGGAACCTCCCCCTTCCACTGGAATATCTCGGACAGCTCTCCCACTTCTCCCACCTGAAACCACCCCAACACACCTAGATACTCCAAAAATAACAGAGAAAAAGCAAAAGGTTGGAAATGAAACCTCCACTATTATGTCTTTCTACCTAAGGCCATAGTCGGGTCTTGTTATTACATTGGACAACTAGTAAACAAACCCACATCCCACCGTATTCCATTTTGAAAATCTTTTGATGGACTCCAGTGCACTTTATAAAGCGATTCAAAATTAGGTGAGATAATCAAATATCATGGAAGCTTTACTTTTTTTTCTTTTTTTTTTTTTTTTTTTTTTTTTTTTTTTTTGGTGGTGGTGGGGTTAAGGTGATGTAGTTGCTGTTATTCCATGATTTTTGTTACCTCACGACAGTTCCAAAGACGAGCTGGACTTTTACAGATCGTTCATGGCCAAAATTTGGAATTGAGTCTTGAAAAAAACAACTAGAGAAGTGCCTCAGACCTCAGAGAGAGTAAAAGATTGATCCCAGCTTGAGAAACCTTGTTATGTTATGGAAAAGCCATAATCTCCAACGGTTCTATATGTCATATCCTCATATGGGCATGTGATCAGAAAAATCGAACTCATAGTGGAATATGGGGAGACATTACCCCCAGTGGGTCAGAGTTTCTCTGTGCCAGTGTTTCCTCATGGAAGTTAACCTTAAAATATATATAGATCTGTCGTCTAAAATCTCGTACTGATATTAAAGTTCACCCAAAACCCCAAGGGTTTTATGGATTAGTGCCAAGGCATGGGGAACAGTAGTTAAATGGTAGAAAGAAGGAGATGGATGATAATAGCTGTTGACCATCCATCGGTTTTCAGTTTACTTCTGATTTTTTTTCCTTCTGAGTGTCTTTTCATTTCTTCCCTCAGGCTTCTTAGCCGCTATCAAAAAGTCTTACTTTTTTACTTTATATTTTAAAAAAGAAAATCGTTTTTTCTCCGTATCACTGACATCACAAGGTGTTGAATCCCCAAAATACAAAAATGCATGAAGGGTAGAAGACAAAAATGATCAATATTGGTGATTAAGAAGTTGCTTGATGAATGTTGATCAGATTCCATTGTTTATTTGGAAGAGAACCCAAATAATTAAAAAAAAAAACGAAGTATTTTTACCAGAGCCAGAAGGAGATTTCTGGGGCTATGAAATTGATCCCAGTCCCTTTCCTTTGCAAACTCCGCCATTCTCTTCCTCAACCCTTCGAGAGTAACACCTTCTGATCTCTCTGCAACACCTGTCATTGAATTCTCTTATATTCTTCTTTGCTTCTCTTACTCACAAAATGTTCGCTGGATAATGTAAATACGCACAAATGAAATGCTTTGCTTCCCTTCTCTCTGCAAGAACCGAAGGTCGTAAATAGTAAATACACATGAAGCGGGGACCCGGTCCATGCCTTTTCCCGGAGACGCATAAGAAAGGAAGCTCATTCTCCGGGGCTTTTGTTTACCGAACGCTGCCCGTCCATTGGATTTGGCGACGGGCGCGTGTCGGTGGCGTCCTTGCCATTTGGAGGAACTACCGGTTATTAGTCTAACAAAAAATCTTCACAATCTTTTAACACTTTATACTTCACATTATTTTTAATTTTTTTTATTAAATATTTATTATATGAATAATGAATAAAAAATTTGAAATAATATAAAAAGAATAAACTCAAAAAAAAAATTTTTTTAAAATATTAAAAATTTTAAAAATTTAAAAAAGTGTAGAGTGTGGAGTGTAATAGAGGTTGTGTAGCAATGCTCTTAGTCTAATATACCAATACCTTTTTTGGTCTCTCAGGGGAAATTCTTTTTTAGAAAAATATTATAAGAAAATCTTACGTTATCTCCCTCCAATCAACTTATATATTTTTTTTTATTTAAATACATATAAAATAATAAAAATATAAATCACATGTGTATAATATAAAGCTTCAAGTAAATTTTTCTTTATTTTCTTTTCAGATTTCTCTTGGCTTAGTTTAACCAGGTCTCTCCCTAGTAAAAAATATGGGATGAAAATATTTTTTTTCCAACAATTCTACTAATCATCTCTTAATCACATATCATATACGATTTTTTTATTATTTTTCTCTTAATAAATGTGTAATGTATGGATGATAATAGAAGAATTTTTTTAATTTAACAAGAATAAAAAATAGAATAAAAGAATAAAAATAAAGTGTTATGTGTAGTGTGTGGTTGATGGATAAAAATAATAATATTTTTAGTCGTGGAGTGTAAAAATACCATACAATCTTTTAAAAAAATAAAATAAATATAGGATTTAATAAAAATAATAATTTTTTAATAATAAATCTTACTTTTTTTACAAATAACTATACAACACTTACACATTCTACGACTATATAAAATTTTAGATAAAATGACTTTTTTTCAACCAATAGGAGTGATGTATATTTTCAGCAAGAAAAATGCTACTCTGTCGCCCCAAATGTACTGCTTGGTGAATTTTTACCGAATGATGACAGAAGTGATTTTAAGTGCATTGATATATTTTTTATTTTTTAAAAATATTTAAATATATTAAAAAATATGAATAAAAAAATTACTTCTACAACTAGCGGTACTCGAGTGGCAAAGTAACACTACTCTTTTCAGCAAAGATGGCCCTATGGCCCCTACGCGACAATGATAACAGTAGTCTATCCATTAAAATTATTCTAATAGGAAGACCTAGACGATGGAAAGTTTACAAGTTGTACACCTAGACGATGGAAAATATTCTAATTTTATTCAAAAAGGTTAAACAAGTTTTATTTAAATTCATAGATCAACGAGCCTCCACTCGGTACATTTCCGTTTATATTTAAAAATAGAAAAAGTGTGATCTTAATCCAATAGAATCAATTTCTAGAATGGAACCAAATAGAATCGCGTAAAGTTTAGGTAATTAGATGGATAAAAGAATTCTATGAATATTAGTATAATGACTTGTAAATAATAGTGAAAAATTCATCGTAACGTAAATTACTTAATATAAGATATTTTATAAAAGATTTCATACTGAGAACTTAAAATTGTGATCATTCATATGTATGTTTATATCATGCATGATTTGTCTTGAATTATCTGACTTATCATACTTATCTTATTGGCTCACATACTTAACTCTATATACAAGGTTATACACCAGCCCCACATCCCGCAGTTGCAAGGGGAGTCACTAATGATAATGCTACCATATTATGGTGGACCATGCTTACGTCTGTGGTTTGCACATCTACCCATAAATCGTATTGGTATCATGCATATAAATGGTCATATTATTCATTGTTCTGATCTTATCTTATACTTGATCATAAAAAAGTTTATGTGTCTTATAAAACGTGAGATGCATAATACATACATAACTATAATATACAGAATGAAACATGATGAATGACGTGCTTGTAAATATCATAACATACATTATACATAAACACTGATTTTCAAAGGACATGCTTTAATAATATATATATATATATATATATATATATATATATATAACCTATATTAATCCTAATTTATGATTAACCTATTTACCATGTAGTGTTGCTTCTTAAAATTTTTTATACAAAATCAATAGTGGTGCAATAGTGGGACGATGGTGGTTGTGAGTAGAAGGGAGGAATAGATGATGGTGGCCTTGCTGTGTTTCCAGGGGGGGAGATGTGATTCCGGCATGCTGAAAGTAAAAAGAGAGCTAAAAAAACAAAAAAACTAGGTTTGAAGAGATAGGTGCACGTATTGTGTGTCAGACTCTATTTATAGGATTGCATAGGTTGGGTTTATGAATTTTAAAGTGAAGATGATTCTAAAATTATAATCCTAGAATGTTCGAAAAAAAAAAAAAAAAACAACATACACTAGTAGCTCATTTAATGTAAGATTGACAGTGACTGTGACTGTTTAGTGATTTCAATCATTGATATTTTAAGTTTAAATAAATTTTTAATGATCGATATTTAAATCCTAAAGTGTCTAACTCATTTAATAAATAATAAATTAGATTTAACCTAGTTATTAAGTCAAATTAAAACTCCTAATCAACCTTAATAATTTATAGTTTGTGGGCTTATCCAATAGAGTCCATTAAATATAATGTAGGCTCAATAAAATTATTGATATTCCAACCTTAATATTATTGGACCAAGTAATTACAATTATAAAGTTAAAAGAATTATTAGAATATAATTTTTTAATATTAATTTTGTATTGAAATTGGAAAGTTTTGTATTTTTTTTTTTTTTTTTTTTTTTTTTAGATTGTAATTATGAGATGAAAAAATATTAAAATTTTGAAATTGAAAAATGTTTTATGTTTAAATGATATTTGTGAAGAAAATTATAAGAAGTTTTGAGAGAAGATCGCGTCTCATCTAAGTTTCCAAACAGTCCCTAATAACGTTATTTTAAAATGAGAGGTATTTTTATAAAATATCTTATAAAACTAACATCATTTTATAAAAATATCCGTATTTTATAACATATGTTGTGAAATCTATTGTGTAGATATTACTACTCTAAAATCACTACCCTAAATTTAAAGAGGCACACTAACATTTTCCAATTAATTTTAGTATCAACAACAACAGGATGTAAGTAGATGCCTTTTGGAGATTTGCACTCATGTCACTCTAGGTACTAGTGCATGCATTGTATAAGAGAAATGATTTGTACAAGTCTCAAATAGATAAATCTCATATAAATTTTTATAAAAAAATAAATTTCACTTTAAAAAAGTGAAAAAAAAATTATTTTTTATTAATGAGATTCATTATTTTATAAAAGGCTTGAATGATATAATGGTTGTACACCAAGATGTCAAATTTATTTGCATCTGTCCTTTGGACTTTTGAATGCGCTTTTGCGTAACAGTATACTTACAATAACTAGTTTGCAATAAGACATGGAAAATGCCCTCGTACTTATTATGGGTACTTTTTTCTAATGAATTATCAATTGCACTTGTATTCATGAGTAGTTTTCTTTATCAAATCCAAGCATCTCATTGTGTTATCAAGATACACAAAGAGGGGTTGGATTTTATAACAAATATCTCGTTAAAATAAGTGTAGTGAAATAAAAAATAAAACAAGTTTCGGAACTAGAAAATTAGTCATCGCCCATTTCCTGCAAAGGGGGCACTGTCTTAAATGATTATTTTTTACAGTATGTTGTACAATTGGATGCAATGGTTGGTGGTGGTGGACTGCAGTTTATTGGCATGAAATGTTTGAAGAAGAGCACGAGACTCACGCGCCAAGATTTTCACAGTAGTTTCACATTGTATTAGTGAGTCGGCTGTTGGAGAGTTACATGGTGGAGTGCAGGTAAACATTTGATCACTAGAATGCGATAGATCAAGCCTAGACCAACCGGTGAAAAGAAAAAACACTAGAAAAATAATTAGGAGAAACCCTATAACCAAGGTTGTGCCCAAAAATGGAATAGAGATAAGGATGAGAGGAGTCAAGGCTCCGCCCTCCGCTCCGGCAGAACAATGAGAATCCTCGATGAGGGACTTGTTGTAGAGAGAAACAAGACTCTCTCTCTCTAGAGAGAAGCTAAACTTTGTAGGCATTTACATCCATGAGTTGCTTGCACGAATCACACGGCCTACATGCTTCTATCACGCAGGAAGCCGGCAAAGTTTGTTCTGGTAAAAGCTGCTTAGCACTTGGCCTTGCTGTGGCTTGCAAGAGCACCCACATCCTCATTCAAGATAAGTTAAGCTAGAATACGTGAGATACAGTATGTTTTGAGCACTCATCAAGATATTTGACATACAGTATGTTTGCAAATCTTTTCAAAAAGTCAAATGGATTTGTGTAGAATAACTATTTAGAATTGCGAAAATTGGGATCCCTTGCAATAATAGACATCCATCTTTATTCCATAACGTAACTTATATAATAGATATTTTTATTTATTTTTATTGGGATATTTGTAAGGAATGAATTAGAAGCAGAGCGAGCTATAATCTAACCTCGATCCTGTCAAGGACATAATAGTAGGAAGTCAATGCACCTTTTTGTTGAGAGGGCAGAGGCCACAGCCATTCCAGCAGATGAAACTGGTCATAGTTTGCAAAAGTTACATATATTTATGATTTAATAATAATGAAGAAGATGAGACGAAGAAGATGGGCGGGCATCCATCCCAACCATCTCCCCTACAAAAAGGCAAAGGTGAGTATTCTTTAGACCAGGCACGAAAATGTTGTGCGATTAATACACAGCAAAAGAACCTTCTTTTGAAGAAAAGGACTAATATCCTCGAGAAAAGCTCCAAAGGCAAACAAATATAAATTAATCTATCAATAGAAAAAACATATAGAAACAAATATATAACACATCCCACTGAAATTACCACTCGCGTGGCAGAAGGATACGCCTCAGCCCTACAGAAGCAAGGCACTGCAACCAGATTTCTGATCACAAAACACCATAGAACAGTGCAACAGCGGCGCACGCCACCCCAGATTGTGCTCATGCAGAACCAATCTCAAGTGTTTTAACAAGCAAAACCCACCTCTAGTTGAAATAACTAACAAGCATAGAGAAATGTAAATTTCACCACCTCCCATTCCCACACCAAATCACCAAGAGAGAGAGAATGCATAAAGAAACATCTATTACACTGTAGTTGAAAGCCTACTTAAACACATTATGGGATTGATTTTTGGGCATAAAATAACAAAAAGAGAAGGCTTTAGGAACCTAAAAAGAGAGAGGATGAGTCAAGGGGACATGAAATCAGAGGAAGATCACACACCATCACTGCGGCTTTTGCTGTCACTGTTGCTGATGGCCGTAACGCCACCATTAGAACTACCATCGTCGTTGTCTGGCACGTTGATTTGCGTGGGCTTTTTGGAGGAGCCCTTGCAGAGCTTGACTGGGTATTTAATGGCATTGAGTTCCAGCTTACGGAGAGCAGCTTTACCAAGATCAACGCCACATATGTCAGAGAGCCTAACAAGGTAAAGCAGTACGTCCGAAAGCTCTTCACCCAGGTGTTCCTTCTCTTCGTCTTTCCAATCGGGCAGTCCTCTTGGAACCTCCCCCTTCCACTGGAATATCTCGGACAGCTCTCCCATTTCTCCCACCTGAAACCACCCCAACACACCTAGATACTCCAAAAATAACAGGGAAAAAGCAAAAGGTTGAAAATGAAACCTCCACTATTATGTCTTTCTACCTAAGGCCATAGTCGTGTCTTGTTATTACATTGGACAACTAGTAAACAAACCCACATCCCACCGTATACCATTTTGAAAATCTTTTGATGGACTCCAATGCACTTTATAAAGCGATTCAAAATTAGGTGAGATAATCAAATATCATGGAAGCCCCATGCAGCTGCTTTTTTTTTTTTTTTTTTTTTTTTTTTTTTTGGTGGTGGTGGCCCGGTGGGGTTAAGGTGATGAGTTGCTGTTATTCCATGACTTTTGTTGCCTTACGACAGTTCCAAAGACGAGCTGGACTTTTACAGATCGTTCATGGTCAAAATCTGGAATTGCATCTTGAAAATAACAACTAGAGAAGTGGCTCAGACCTCAGAGAGAGTAAAAGACTGATCCCAGCTTGAGAAACCTTCTTATGTTAATGGAAATGCCATAATCTCCAATGGTTCTATATATCAAATCCTCACAATGGGCATGTGATCAGAAAAATCGAACTCATAGTGGAATATAGGGAGACATTACCCTCAGTGGGTCAGAGTTTCTCTGCGCCAGTGTTACCCTCATGGAAGTTAACCTTAAAATATATATAGATCTGTCGTCTAAAAACTCGTACTGATATTGAAGTTCACCCAAAATCCTAAGGGGTTTATGGATTAGTGCCAAGGCATGGTGGGGAACAGTAGTTAAATGGAAGAAAGAAGGAGATGGATGATACTAGCTGTTGATCATCCATTGGTTTTCAGTTTACTTCTGATATTTTCCCTTCTGAGTGTCTTTTCATTTCTTCCCTCAGGCTTCTTATCTGCTATAAAAAAAGTCTTGCTTTTTTACTTTATATTTTCAAAAAGATAATCGTTTTTTCTCCGTATCACTGATATCACAAGGTGTCGAATCCCCAAAATACAAAAATGCATGAAGGTTAGGAGACAAAAATGATCTACATTGGTGATTAAGAAGTAAGTTGCTTAATGAATGTTGATCAGATTCCATTGTTTATTTGGAAGAGAACCCAAATGATTAAAAAAAAACGAAGTATTTTTACCAGAGCCAGAAGGAGATTTCTAGGGCTATGAAATTGATCCCAGTCCCTTTCCTTTGCAAACTCCGCCATTCTCTTCCTCAACCCTTCGAGAGTGACGCCTTCTGATCTCTCTGCAACACCTGTCATTGAATTCTCTGATGTGCTGCTTTGCTTCTCTTACTCACAAAATGTTCGCTGGATAATGTAAATACTCACGAATGAAATGCTTTGCTTCTCTTCTCTCTGCCAGAACCGAAGGCTGTAAATGGTAAATACACAAGCGGGGACCGGTCCATGCCGTTTCCTGGAGACGCATAAGAAAGCTCATTCGCTGGGGCTTTTGTTTACCGGATGCTACCCGTCCATTGGATTTGGCGACGGGCGCGTGTCGGTGGCGTCCTTACCATTTGGAGGTCTAATATACCAATACCTTTTTTGGTCTCTCAGGGGAATGTTTATTTTTATAAAAAATCTACGCGACTTTTTATTATTCGTACTATTTTCATATACTATATGTTTTTAATTTTTTTTATTTTATCAAATATTTAATATATAAATAAAAAATAAAAAAAATTGACTTAATTTAAAAAAAATAAACTCAAAAAAATTTAAAAAAATTATTTTTAAAATTTTAAAAATTTTTTAAAAATATAATATGTGAAGAATGAAAAATTGTATAACTTTACTCTTTTTTTTAAGAAAATATTACAAGAAAATCTTACGTTATCTCCCTCCAATCAACCTATCATTTATTTTTATTTAAATACATATATATATATATTAAAAAAATAAGATAAAATAATAAAAATATAAATCACATGTGTATAATATAAAGCTTCCAGTAGATTTTTTCTTTATTTTCTTTTCAGATTTATCTTGGCTTTTTGTTTTGTTTTATTTTTATTTTTATTTTTGAAAAGGATTTATGTTGGCTTTAGTTTAACCAGGTCTCTCCCAAGCAAAAAATATGGGATGGAAATATTTTTTTTCAAAAAATTCTATTAATCATCTCTAAATCGCATACGATATATGATTTTTTTTTATTATTTTTTTTAACAAATGTGTAATGTATAGATGATAAATAGAAGAATTCATTTAGTTTAGTAAGAATAAAAAATAAAATAAAAGAATAAAAATAAAGTGTGATGTATAGTGTGTGGATAATAGATAAAAAATAAATGATATTTACAGTCGTGGAATGTGTAAATACCGAATAATCTTTTTTAAAAAAGTGAGTAAATATAAAATTCATATAAAAAAATAATTTTTTAATAATAAATTTTATTTTTTTAACATATAACTATATAATGTTTACACATTTAATAATTATACGTAGCATTTTATGAAATGACTTTTTTTCCAACCCATAGGAGTGATATATATTTTCAGCAAAGATGGTCCTACGCGACAATGATAACAGTAGTCCATCCATTAAAAATATTCTAATAGGAAGACCTTGACGATTGAAAGTTTACAAGTTGCTTTTGAGTCATAAATTAGACTAATTTTATTTAAAAATTTAAGAATGTTTTAGATGGCTAATACTATAGTTTAAAATTAATGACCATAAATTCATAGATCAACGAACCAACACTCGGTACATTTCCGTTCTTATTTAAAAATAAAAAAGTGTGATCTCAATCCAATAGAATCAATTTCTAGAATGGAACTAAATCGAATCGCGTAAAGTTTGGCTAGTTTAGGTAATTAGATGAGATAAGAATTTTATGAATATTAGTATATTGACATGTAAATAATAGTGAGAAACCCATCGTAACGTAAACATACTTAACATAAGATTTTTTATAAAATATTTCATGCTGAGAACTTAAAATTGTGAAAATTCATACATATATTTATGTCATGCATGACTTGTCTTGAATTATCTGACTTATCATATTTATCTTATTGGCCCACATACTTAACTCTATATACTAGGTTATGCACCAGCCACACATCCCACGACATCAAGAGGAGTCGCTAATAGTATTCTACCATACTTGATGGACCATGCTTACGTATGTGGCTTATATATCCACCCATAAATCGCATTGGTACTATGCATATAAATGGTCATATTATTCATTGTTCTCATCTTATCTTATACTTGATCGTAAGAAAACTTATTTGACTTATGGAATGTGAGATGTATGAGATGCATAATACATACATAATTATAATATGCAAAATGAAACATGTTGAAAAACGTGCTTGTAAATATCATAACATGCATGGTACATAAACACTGACTTCCAAAGGACATGCTTTAATAATATATATATATATATATATATATATACAACTAGCTAATTTGTACTAATTCTAATTTATGATCAACATATTTACCTTGTAGTATTACTTCCTAAAATTTTCGATACAAAATCGATCATGGTGTAATAGTGGGACGACGGTGGCTGTGAGTAGGAGGGAGAAAGAGACGATGGTGACCTTGTCGTGTTTCATGATGGAGGGAGATGTGGTTGCGGCATGCTAGGTAAAAAGAGAGCTAAAAAAAATTAAAAAATAAAAATAAAACCTAGGCTTGAAGAGATAGGTGCATGTATAGTGTGTTAGACTCTATTTATTGGACTACAAGGGTTGGGCTTAGGAATTTTTAGGTGAAGATGATTCTAAAATTGTAATCTTAGTGTGTTGGAAATAAAAAAATATATACGTAATACGCTAGTAGTTCATTTAATGAAGGATTAGTAATGACTGAGGGACTTCAATCATTGATATTTTAAATTGAAATAAATTTTTAATGACCGATATTTAAATCCTAAAAAGAGTCTAACTCATTTAATAAATAATAAATTAGATTTAACTTAGTTATTGAGTCTAATTAAAATTTCTAATCAATCTTAATAATTTATCGTTGGTGGGCTTATCCAATATAGCCCATTAAATATAATTTAGGCTCAATAAAATTATCAATATTCCGACCTTAGAATTATTGGGACAGGTTGTTACAATTATAATGTTAAAAAATTATTTGAATATAGTTTTTTAATATTAATTTTGTTTTGCAACTTGAAAGTTTTGTAATTTTTTTTCTTTTGTATTTTGTTTAGATTGTAATTATTAGATGAAAAAATATTAAAATTTTGATATTGAAAAAGGGATTGTTTGGAAACTTAGATGAGACGAGATATTGTCTCAAAACTTCTTATAATTTTCCTCACAAATATCATTTAAACATAAAACAATTTTCAATTTCAAAATATTAATATTTTTTTCATCTAATAATTACAATCTAAACAAAATACAAAAAAAAAAAAAATACAAAACTTTCAAATTTGAAAACAAAATTAATATTATTTTAACTTTATAATTGTAACAACCTGGCCTAATAATTCTAAGGTCGGAATATTGATAATTTTATTGAGCCTAAATTATATTTAATGTGCTATATTGGATAAGCACACAAGCGATAAATTATTAAAGTTGATTAGAAATTTTAATTAGACTCGATAACTAGGTTAAATCTAATTTATTATTTATTAAATGAGTTAGATTCCTTTTAGGATTTAAATATCAGTCATTATAAATTTATTTCAATTTAAAATCATTTATGATTGAATTCTCCTAAACAGTCTCAATCACTGTCAATCTTACATCAAATGAACTGTTAGCATATGTTTTTTTATTTCAAACACACTAGGATTACAATTTTAGAATCCTGTTCACCTTAAAATTCCTAAACCGAACCCATGTAGCCTTATAAATGGAGCCTGACACACGATATGTGCACCTATCTCTTCAAGCCTAAGTTTTTTTTTTTTTTTTTTGAGCTCTTTTTTTACCTTTAGCATGCCACAACCACATCTCCCCCCACCATGAAACACGACGAGGCCACCGTCGTCTTTTTCTCCCTCCTACTCACAACCACCGTCATCCCACCATTGCACCATGATCGATTTTGTATCGAAAATTTTAGAAAGCAACACTACAATGTAAATAGATTGATCATAAATTAGGATTAATATACGTTAGCTAATTATATACATATATATATTATTAAAGCATGTCCTTTGGAAGTCAGTATTTATGTACCATGCATGTTGTGATATTTATAAGTACGTCATTTATCATATTTCATTCTGCATATTATAGTTATGTATGTATTATGCATCTCATGCATCTCACGTTTGTAAGACACATAAGCTTTCTTATGATCAAGTGTAAAATAAGATCATAATAGTGAATAATATGACCATTTAGATGCATGGTACCGATACCATTTATGGGTGGACATGCAAGCCACAAACGTAAGCATGCTCTACCATAGTATGGTAGAATACCATTAACGACTCCTCATGCAGCCGCGGGATGTGGGGCTGGTGCATAACCTTGCACATAGAGTTAAGTGTATGTGACATTACATCATAACACAATTTGTCTTTTGTGACAGAGGAAATTGTCACCCAAAATAACCAAAACGTCACTAAAGATATATGGTGACGGTTGAAACCGTCACCACGACTGTCATTTAATACGCGTCACAGAAAAAAATTGGTGACGGTTTACTATTGAATCGTCACTAAAACTATTTTTAGTGATGGTTGGAGATATTTCATTTGGTGTAACATTCGAACTTTCCTTTTTTGTGACGATTAAGATCTATCATAGAAAGTAACTTTCTGACATCCAATTGAACGTTCGAATGTCAACCCGACCGATTGGCATTTGAATGACAGAAGTTGATGTTCGTTGATTCTAGTTTGAACGTATCATATTTATGTTTGAACGTTATGTGCCTGAATGTTAATTGCAATAAACTTTCAAATTTCTGTTCAAACATTAATGGACCAATGTTCGAACGTAACGAGTTTAACGTTCGGACGTTATTTCGAATGTTAATGAATAAGCATTTGAACGCAAGTGGTACGTTCGGAGGTTGTTCGAATGTTAATCGTTTAATCATTTAAGCGTTTTGCTTGTTTGAAGGTGAGTACGTTCAAACGTTGAGGCCTACGTTCGAATGTTATTATATAATTTTGTGTATTCACATTCAAACGTTGGTTCGAATGTGAATTAATGTTTGAACATTTTTTATTTACATTCGAACGTATAAATCAGAAATACTAATTTCATAAAATTAAAAAACATATTAATTGTATCATATTACACACCATCAATTAACAACTGACAGTGTCTTATAAAATTTTAAAATTAGTTTAAAATTAGTTATATACACTGATAAAATTGGTAAAATTCATTTATTCTTCTTTTCTCACCCACCGCGATTCTGTTGCAACGACATAATACGCTTCATTTGTACCATCATCTCTTGCTACACTTGCTCTTAGACTTCACTACATATTCTTTCCTTCTGGTCTTTCTGTTGGTTCTGCAAACGCATCTCTAAATGAGACTGTCGCTCAAAGAAAGATTCTAACTCTTGCTGTCTCGACATTATATACTTATTCTCGATCTGTGTAGCTTTTAAAACTTTGGTAAAATTATTAATTTGTGAAGTCGATGAGGTTGAGGAGGATAAACATCTATGCTTGAAAGATCGTCCCAAACCTCTTGCCATACCAGAATGCAGTCCAAGCACTTGCATGAATATGTTTGTCACTAGGAGAAGATTCTCTAGAAGCTGACTGCGTCTCCATCATTTTTTCTTACAATTTGAAAGAAAATACTTAATACGTAACGTATTAAAAGAAATAAAAATAAAAAAATAAATTATTCACATGTTACATAATTTATTTAACAAAATTAAAATTGCTTATATAATTATTTGCAGCAGTAAGATCCATCCACTCACTACCCTCATTAGTGTGAGCAGCAGCACAGACATAAATGAGGAAAAAAATTTCATGATCAACAAATTTCTAACAAAGCAATATTAGCAATTTTAAAAAGATAATTTTAGTACTTAAATAAAAGAATATCTGAAAGATAAATGAATTCTATAATTTTTTAATTACCATTTTTTCAGCAAAATGGTGGAATGACATTGAACCTGGTGAACAGTTAGAGTGGATATATTCTGTGCATTAGTAGAAATTAAGTGCTACAAAATTAATTAAGAATATTAATTGTAATATATATATACATATAATATATAGAACGAATATAAATGTAAATAATTAAAGGATATAAATGTAGAATACCTGATAATTTGAAGATGCGAAAAGATCACAATACTTTATTCAATCATCTAATTTCATCTGCTAGAAAGGGGACTACACAGCCTCTTCCAACTTCTCAAATTTCTTGAAGTGTTAAAGTCGAGGTCAAATTTATCTTAATAAGTGAATTAGGTCAAAAATATGATATACTAATCTAGGTGAAAAAAATGTAATCTCAAAATAAACTCACCGGCACACGATTTCGAATGTGCTCCTTAATCTCATTTGGAACATCTCGTCATGATCACATATAAAATGGAGTATAAACTCGAACTATTATGTCAATATAGGTGGACAACACTACTGCACTATCATCCAATCCTCTAATGGAATTATAAGGAATGATGATCTTGAATTTTCTGTGCCTTCTATTTTTTTCAAGAGGGATGCTACATGTATAGCCATGACCGCGACGAGCAGATGTATCAACTATATGATAATAGTATAATTATAGTTATATAGTTATTGAGATAAAATTATTAATTATATAATTAATTATCAACGACATTTCTTTACTAGTAGGTGTCGACTAGCTGTTGTTCTCTTGTTTGTTAACTTGATCTTTAGGAGCAGATTCCTAGGGTGGGGGTTCTTAATGGGTTTGGGAGTTAGACTTGATGGAGAAGGCATATTTTTTCGTTGTCGTTTTGGCGGCGTCCTTGAAAATAACAAACTAATTAAAGAAAATTAATTAAAAAAAATTATGAAAAATATAATATTTTATAGTCACAAATATGAATAAATATTTAGTACCTTTATTCTTCATTTCGGATATATTTTCCATACTTGTTTCAAAATCTCCCTCAATAATATTTTCGTCGTCATCATCAACCTCTTTTTCCCTTATCCACCTCCTCCCCGAATTCTTATTCGTCTTCTTCTTTTGACTCTTCTTCTTCTTCCTCATCACTTACTTGAATTGAATAAATCATTTAATACGGACGGGTCGAGATGGATAGGTTGGACGTCATCTCTACACAAGGGGAGTAACTCGAGTGCGTCGAGGTCAACAAACAAGTTAATACCCTCTCCATCTTCCTGGTATACCTTTACAATCGGAATGTTATCTTTATCTCCACTATTCTCGTAATCTGCACTCGTTCCTACTTCATATATATTTCAAGAGACAAATTTTTATACGACTCGCCAAGTTATCTTTCCACTATCTTCATCAGCGATTTTCATCAGATCAATCAAGTAATAAACTTGGGTAGCTTGACAAGTCAATACGCTCGTAAAATGATTATCCTTATGTATTGAAACTCGACCATCACCTAGATCCCACCAATCACATTTAAAGACATATGTTACAAATCCACCTAGATATTTCAATCCGATAAGATCACGTATGATATCATAATAGTCAATATCATATGTTCCATGACTTCTCTTGACCAATGCACCAGAGTTTTGAGTCTTTCTATTACATTCACGATCCAGAGTATGGAATCTATAACCTTGTTCTTCTTCCAAAATAAAACACAATCATTATTGCATGCATGTATGGACTTGTACTTAAATCCTAATCCCTTTCTCAACTGTTTCGCTTCATAAAAGTTTTTCGACAATGCAGATCCTTCGGGAAGCACCTAGTTAAATAAGTCAAATATCATATTTATTACTTTCGCCGACATCCCACACAATGACTTAATGTAAAGCAATTGCATAATAAATGACATTTTGGAATGTTTTATACAGCCTGGATAATGCTCACTTTGCATCTTTCCACATTGTAGCGAAATTTTCATAATCAGTCCCTCAGCCACTTGAGGCATTGTCATCAACCTCATTCATTAGCTCCAATGTCAGCCAACATCTCTTCCATCTCATCCTGCTCATAATCATCATCCATGTGCTGCAAATAATTTGGATGATCGACCAATACATCAGCTGATTGTTCATACAGCTCACCATGCAATACCTATTGGGTATATCCCAGATCCATACAGTTCACAAATATATATAGGGGTGTAAACTCAAACCGGAAAACCGGTCTAGACCAGACCGGTTTTGAACCGGTCAGGTCCGGAACCGGTTTTTAAAATGTAAAAACCGGCCGGTTCCGGTTTTGGAATTTTTTGGAACGGACCGGACCGGTTGATTAAAAAAAATAAAAAATAATATTTTTATATATAAGTTTTATACAAAATATTTTAAATATATATTAAATATTAATACAAATAAGTTTTATATATAATGTATAATTATAAATTTATACATTAAATGTTAATTTATAATTTCATATATATATACATATATATATGAAATAACTTCATATTATAATTTATAAATTATTACATTAAATGTTAATACTAATATATAAATTTATAAATAATACTAATAGTCTAATATAGACTATAGATTATAGTTATACGTATAATTAATACTAAAAGTTTTTACCAAAAGATTATAACTAATACTAATACTTATAATTAATACTAAAAGTTTTTTTTTTTATAAACAAATTTTTAATGACAAATTGTGAAATTTACATTTTAAAAAAATCAAAAAATGGGACCGGAAACCAGTAAAACTGAAAGTACCGGTTTAGAAGGGTAATTGGTGCATAATCGGTTTTGAAAAATACAAAACCGGTACATACCGGTTCGGTCTTAGATTTTGTCCAAAACCGGACCGGACCGGACCAGTTACACCCCTAAGTATATGACTTTCAACTTTATCCAACCCTATCGCACACAAATTTTTACACCCTTAACATAGACACTTAATGTAACCACGATTATCAGCAGAGGTCTATGCAAAATCAATGAAAGTTCTTAATCCACGCGCATAGGATACATAATCATTTCCAAGTCTATCACTTAAGACACATCTAACTTTTGTCCATTTCTAAAAACCTTTATCTATTAATAAAACTTATATAGAAAATTCACATGCATGTCTTGCTCCAATTCTCATTACTTTTTTAAAAAGATAGTTGGTCCTATCTCATTCGAGATTATATTATCCATATTGTACAAATCTCGTCACTCAACTACTTTCCACGGGAATAGAAATTTCAGCAGCATCTCCCCATAGTTCTCCAAGTATACATGTTCACATAGAGAGATTGTGACTCTACGAATAGTATACCTGAAGAATTGTAGAAGAAGACACCGAAACTTCCTATTAAACGTGGAGAGTAGGAGTAACAAAAATGTGCAAAATAAATAATATAATCCCAAACTGTTCACACTGGACAATTCAGGAATTAGTGGACACATAAATGTACACTAATTCTCAAATGGGTCTAAGGTTATTTATACAATGTCACACAATATCTATAAAAAAAACTACAAACAATATCTCCATATTGTTTGAATTAACAATGTCAAACAAATAGTAGTGTTAAATTGTTAAATTAGAGAGAGATGAAAGAATATGTTTACAAGTTTCCTATCATGAGTAGATATCGAAGGAGAATGATCTTGAAGAAATGTCTTACTTTTAGTCTAATTACTTAACTGTCACAAACTCTCCGACCTTAACAACTCTCAAGGTCGGAAAGACTATGACAGTTAAGCAATTAGACTAAAATTTAGTCAATATCATTTACTATTATTATTCCTAAATGATTGTAACTTTAATTGTTATTATATATCTAAGCACATTGTTTATTGATACCTATGTAATTTTAATTGTTATTATATAATTTTAATTATTATTCTTAATTGAGTGAGTTATTTATTTATATAGAAAACAAGTATATAATTTCTAAATAAGCATTTATTTGATCCTTATTTATTTACTCTCTATTTTATTTTAAATAAGTATATTTATTTATTCCAACTCTCTACTTAATTGATAGGTTCAAGACTTTCTTCTTGAAGAGTATTTTATTTTCTTTCTTTATATATATATATTTAATAATATAATGGTTTGGAACCTCACAATAGTAAGAATATTTAATAATTTATTATTAATTATAGTTATTATATGTATATTATACTTTATATGTAGTTAAGTTATATATATTTTTTTCTTTTTTCTTTTTAAATTAATTTATATATTATACTTATAATTTGCATAATAATCATATTCTAAATAAATAAGTATGAATATATTATATATACTTATTAAATATTAAATATTCATTCTCATATTAAATGTATATTAAAGGGTTTTAATTTTAACTTAAATTAAGTTCCTAAATTTATAATTTTCGTGTTAAAGAACAAATTCAAAAAATATCAAAAAATATTATATCAAAAAATTCACATAAATCCACAAACTAAACACAATATATTTATGACCATATAAACATATTCAATAAAAATTCACAAACAATAATCACAATATTTCAAATCCATATCACAACATATTCACAATATTTCCACAATAATTTTCTAAACAGTTTAATTCATCAATGAACACCATAAACTCACAAAATATTCTCAAAATTCACAAATAATAATTACAATATTTCAAGAGTAAGCATAAACACAAGACAATTTTTCATTTTAATAGTAAGCATAAAAACAACACAATTGTTTTATATTAATTCATCATATTACACAATTCATATCACAAAGATTTCCTTCTAATTCATCAATATAAACAATTTAACTTCTTCTAATTCATCAATACCCAATTGATACATATTCACTATGTATAGGGTAGTGATAAGGTTTGTAACACCCAGACCCAGTCAAGCCCAAAATTTTTTTTTTCGCCGCCACGCACGATTGCACTCTCATGCATGTATGCCTCTATTCTCTTCTGCTTTAGGGTTTTTGTTTTTGTTTTCTTTCAATCACCTATTTTTTTTCACACGTTAACTTCCTTGCACGTTTTCTTTTCCATCTATTTTCACCCCTAGAGTTTTTCTCACGTCCACGACATACATGATCTTGCACGTCTCTTTGCTATCTTTCTATAGGGTTTTTCCAATCAACTCTTTGTATACATGTACTCCTCTCTTGGAAAAAAAGAAGTAGCCGCAAACCTCCCACGACAATCTTCATCCCCACAAGCCCAACGCCTCACTCACACAACCCGTAGCCTCTCGGCTCAGCACTCGTCAACTTTGCACCCGTAACCAACCACCAGTGTGCATGACGAAAACCTAGAATAGCCGCTTCTTCTTTTTCTCCCTCTCCTCTCAGTTTCTCATAGTCATCTCTGCACCTTTCAGCCATCCCCGTTGCCTTCCAACACCCTCACGGAAGCCCAAATGTGTGTGTCACCACTGCTGCCTGTTTGTCTACCCCAACCTCCATCTCCACGTAAAACCGACGCCCAGAGCAATCATCAGAAAACACATTCAACAGCCACGGGAAACAGCAACCCACGGCTTTTGCCAAACCAAAAACCTCTATTTTCTATACCCAAAAACAAAGCCTTTTTCTCCAAATCGCGAGCTTTTCTTTGCCACCGTTAGAAAACCACAGCGTCGTTGCCAACTACTCAACCTCAAGCGGGAATCACCAAAGGACTCTGGTCGTGCACCTAGGTTTGCCGAGACCACCTCTTGGTAAGCTCACAAAGTGCCACGGCCTCCTCGCCGTTCTTTCCGTTCTCTCTCTCTCTCTCTCTCTCTCTCTCTCTCTCTCTCTCTCTCTCTCTCTCTCTCTCTCTCTCCCTCCCTCCCTCTCATCTCTCTTTCTGCCCCACGAGCTCAGTCACCCCTTTTTCTGTCGTAACCACCACCCTCAGCACTGTAGCAACCACCCAACTCACGTCGGACTCTCAATCTCTCGGTGAGCCTCTACCTCACAAACTGCGGTTTTGCTTTTACGTAACATGAGTTTTTGTCAATGTAGTTTTTGTTAACATGAGTTTACGTAACTTGGGCAATGTATTGTTTAATTAAATAAAATTACATTATTACCCTTTGAGCTACAAGTTGTGTTAAGGTGTTTTAAACTTTTAATATGAGTTAGTAATCTCTAATATATTTATGTTTATAGAGATATCTTAAGTATTTTAACATGTTATTAAGTAAATATTTATTTTAAGAGTAAACAATATTGGTGTAATGTTATTTTTATACTTTAGATATGATTTAGTCTATTTAAAAATAGTTATGGTTTATTTTAAAATATTTTGGGATAATTATATTATCTAGTATTAAACTTTATAGTTTGTTTTCAATAATAAATTGGTTAGATTTTTAAATTTTTTAATCAAAATTATTAAATCAATATTGATGATTTTAGAAAGTGTTGATTTATAATTTTAGGTTATGAAATTTTAGGTTTTGAGGAATTAAATAGGTTACTTTAGAAGTTTAGGATTAAATATCGAAATACGTGATTAATTGAAAATTTACGATAATTACATGATTATTTTATAGGTGACACTTAATTATTGTTAGACATTTTTTAGGAAAATTTTGAAAAAGCTAAAAAATCTAGGTAAGCATGGTTTCTATGCTAGATTTTGCATTAAAATAAAATGAGCTAAGGTTGATTTTTGGAAAATATACATATTTGGTTATGAAAATAATTTTGATCTACCTCAGTTATTTGTTCTGCATTACTCATGAGATTCTGTTTAAGAAGAAAGTATTTTCTGTCATTACTGGTGTAGACATGAGCCTATTTTTGACATTCTGTTTCTGAACATTGTAAAAGAGAGCAAATATGAAATTTTGTGCATAAATTATGTTTTTGTGATATGATTTTGTGTTGTTCTAAAGATTTTCTGTACTCTGATATGATATGATTTCTGAAAATCTCTGGCATAACATTCTGTTTTTGTTTCTGTTCCGTTCTGACATTACCACGGGTGTAAAACTATGGCCTCTGTTCAGGTTGGTACCAACTTTTCTATTTCTGGTGCACCCACTTTGGAAACAAAGTGGTTTTTTAAGTAGTCTTTCCTATGTGCACACTCAGGACTCCGAGAATAAATAAAGGGAAGATTCACATTTTGTTACTCCTCGATTAGCTATCGGGGTTTGCACAACCCTACCATGTGGGTTAAACATAGTATCTGTTCTTATATGATAAGATAAGATGTGATGTTTTAGTTTATACTATGCCAAATAGATTTTGATTATGAATATTTTTGAACTTTCACTCTGATATTTTTGATAACATGTTCTGACGCTGCATTCTGAAAACAATATTCTAATTCTGCATTCTAAAAGAAAATATTTTGTTATGCATTCTAAACTCTGTAAATGCTTATGTTTACACACTAGTATATATCCTCTACTTATTGAGTTGTTGATAACTCACCCTTTATCTCCAAATATTTTTCAGATAATTTTGATGGTTCAGCTGGAAAACAAGAGTATAAAGTTTTAGTAAGGTGTGATGATCATAGTGGAATAAGTACCAAAGGGTACAAGTGCTTATTTAAGAAGCGTAGTTAGCAAATTGATTTACTTTCGGTTACTTTGATTTGATGAATTAAGAATATTTTTGAGTCTTTGGAGAGTTTTTAATTTATGTTATTGAGAACTTCTTTGTTGTCCCTATGAAGGAACATAGATTTTTGGGTTGAGTAAATGAATTAATATTTTATGAAATTTTTTGGATTTTATAGTTATGTTATTTAAGTTGATATTAGGTATTAAGAGCTAACTCTCCTGACTCCTGCGGGATCGGGGCGTTACAAGATTACTACCATATTACTACCTATCTACTACTCAAGTACATTGCAAGTTTTTTTTTTTTTATCATTTTCTTTTAAATAATTTTTTAACATCCTTAATCACTAAGAAAAAATTTTAAAAATATATAACTTTACAAATACTCACTTCCTTAATCATTAAGTAAAATAAGAAATTAAAAAAAATTAAATAAAAGAAGAGTAGTAAATAGGTAGAAGTAGGATACTAATCCTATCATTATTCCAATGTATATATACAATCAAAATTCACTACTCAACTCAAAATACTCTACCCTTATCCAATTCATCAAAGTCCTTCAAAAAACTCACATTATACACATGTCATATTCATCATTATCCACAATAAAATCACAATAAAATGTATAAACATATTGCTAAAGTTTAAAAATATACATAACACTCACAATATCCTCATACAAATAAAAAGTTTTCAACTTGCCAAAACAATCAACCCTTCAAAGAAATACAATACTAACTTGTTAGAGACATATATATATATATATATATATATAATACAATACAAATATCATAAAATTAAAAAAAAAAGAAAAAAGAAAACGAGTTTTTCCTTACCAAAATCAATGAAGCCAGAGTTTCAAAATATTAACCCTCTCTCACTCAACTCTCTCTCTCTCACTCTAACTCTCTCTCTAACCCACGACCCTCTCTCAGTGTCTCTCTTTCTCTCGGTTATTTTTGCACACGAGAGAAGCAACAGAAATGAGTCTGCTTCCTCCCATGTATGTATTTAAGCAGAAATGAAATTATTAGATGGAACGTTCGAACGTTTAAGTTGTACATTTGAACGTTAAAATATCCCACCTAATTTTCTGATGAAATGTTCAAACATTAAAAAATTTCAGCTAAATTTCCGGCAAATAAAGTTCGGACGTTAAATATACACGTTCGAACGTATCTTCCTATGACAGAGCTCAAATCAAACGTACGTAAATTTAACGTTCTAATGTTTACAAATTTCCTTGCAAATTTCATCTATTAATGTTTGAACGTAAATAATGTATGTTTGAACGTTATAGATCATCACAGAAGTGAGGAAATAGAGCGGAAAATTTCTCACATTTTTCTTCTCATGTTCAAACGTAAGTCGATTTCCTCTCATATATCTCGATTCACGTTCGCACATTAAATTGGAATGTTCAAACGAGGAAAGATCATCATAGATCTGAGGAAATCAAGCGGAAACATTCTCGCATTTTTTTAACGTTCGAACGTAAATAATGTACGTTTGAACGTGAATGTAGGACGTTATTTAGTAGTTAGTATTTATTAATATAATAGTTATATATATATGTATTTGTTTTAGATACTCATAATATTTCTCTTCAATATATCTCTTTTTATTTTTGAAAAGTTGAGAAAAATACTAACTTTTTGTGACTATTTATTTCTTTCATATAATCTTGTTTGAGATATTCTTTGTTAATTTTAAATTCTTCTTTACTCAAAGTGTATATTTGGGCATCATCTCTAATTACTTATGAATATGTTGGAGAAAAATATTCATTTTCAAATTTATGAGAGGTGGATGCCAGGGTGAATAATCTTAAGAAAGAGATGTGACATTTGAAAGTTAATGATCTCACCAACCTTTTAGTTGGCCAATTGGATAGTAAAACTTGTAACAATAATATGAAATATAACAAAATAATTACCAATAACTTTGATACAAAAAACGTAAATCACAGGTAATAAATAGCTAATAATAATAATAATAATAGTAATAGGCGGTATAACCAGCCATATGCATGAAAGCATATAAAATAGGCAGTAAAACTGACCATATGCAATACTAATATATGTTAATGTTGTTAGTAATAGTCTAACTTATAGTCAATAAAATATGGTCTACGAAAAGATTATAAGAATGATTGTATGTCTTGTTATAAATGCATATATGAATTTAATTATACTGTGAATTGTTTTTCCATTATATATAATATTTGTGTATAGTATTAGTATATATCTAATAGTAGTAGGATAAGTACTTATTGTATTAGGATAATGTTATATATTATAACATTATACCATATAATATATTAGTATAGCATTAATTTAATATTATATGTTATATACTAATGGCATTACTATACTATATAGTAATACTATATATTAGTATTATATACTAATATAGTGATACTAATTTTAAAATTAGACGGCTAACCTAGAATCAGGGTTTGCTAATGGCAAAAATGGCATAATTAATAAAAATAGCAATATTGGGCTTTATGAATATAATTATAATATTAAATATTTATGCTAAATCGCTTGATGTGTTTGACGTAATCTTATTTTAAACAACTTATTAAGAACATAAAATATTCTTAAAATGAAATATCAACTATTGGGAATTAGTTTTTACATTTTTAACAGAAGAACGAAAAAATATATATGTTAATGTTGTTAGTAATATTCTAACTTATAGTTAATAAAATATGGTCTACGAAAAGATTATAAAAATGATTGTATGTCCTGTTATAAATGCATACATGAATTTAATTATACTGTGAATTGTTTTTCCATTATATATATAGTATTAGTGTATAGTGTTAGTATATATGATACTTAGACATCATTATATATGATATTGAAAGACAATAGCTTCTTAAGAAGTTGCAATCAACTTCCTATTCCTCTATTGTCGCTTGTCTACTTTGTTATATATGATATTCAGACATCATTAATGTATAGCCTTATCTCATTAATTGTTATTTTCTCTTAAGATCTTTTATATTATTCATCAATTTTCTAATTCAAGCCTTAAATTATAGTCTAGACATTTTAATGAATTAGAATTATTATATATAGTTATTATTATATTAGACTATAAAATATATAATACTTAATATATTATGTTATATATTATAACATTATACCTTATAATATATTAGTATAATATTATATGTTATATGCTAATACCATTACTATATAGTATTACTATATTAACAACAACAATATACTATATATAGTAGATAACATTATATTATATAATATACGGTATATTATATATTAACTATATATAATGCATTAGATATATAATACACCATATATATACTATATACTAGAATATATATATATATATATTCTAGTATACAGTATATATATTATAATATAATATTAGATTAAGTTCGGGATATGTTATAGTATATATTATAATATATAACATATATTATTAATATATTTCTGGAAATTAAATCGCCAAACGTTTGAACGTTACTCAAAACGACGTTCGAACATTTCGTGTATATAAGCCCAAAACCGAAATGGGAAACGTCATTCTCAGAACTAAACCTTTATCTCTCCACCGTTGCATGTTGCTGTCAAACCGTCGCCTCCACCATCAAACGCAGCCACAACCGTTACAAAAAGGTTGGCATCCCTCTTTTGTCCTCTTACATGTTTTTTTCTTAAGATTTACTAAGATTTTGTATAAACTAAATGCTAGTGGTAGCTAGATTTTTTACTCTATTTTCTGGCCACCATGTGTTGTCATTGGCCAAATGGTCACTATAGAAAAGTTTATTGAAGTGTATACTTCATTTCTTTGGAAACATTTGGCCACTTAGAACCATGGTACGTGATTTTCGATAATGGTTGAGTCGACTTAGCCATTTTGTATTGAAATGTTCAAATGTTTCAACAGAACATTTGAACATACGACGTTTCAATTACAAAGCCATTATGCCTTCCACGTTTAAACGTATAATTTGTACATTCGAACATTACTTTTCAATACTTTTATGTTTGAACATTTAATGTTAACGTTCGAACGTACAACTTTTTAATTTATCATCCGTTTTGCATTCAACATTGCAGAAGTCAATATTTTACATTCGAACGTAAAAAACATACAGTCGAATGTATAAGGCATAACGTTCAAATGCAACACATTTCAAAATTCTTATCCGTTATGCCCTTAATGTTCGAATGTGTATATTATATTATGTTTGAATGTTAATATAATTTTTATCTAAAAAACGTGCATCTTTCTTTAGATAAAAATTTCGAACATCAAGTTATATTATGTTCGAACGTTAATGTAGAACAATTTAAAATTAATACGAAAGATGCAACAATAATACTAATAATTTTTTTCCTTTTCTATTTTCAGGATATGATTATTGCTTTGCATTCCAAGAAATGGGTGAGAGAAGGAGCCACTAAAGACATTGCTCGGATCGGTGCTCGTACTGTTATACTAGAGCGAAAGATCCTGATCAATGAGTTTGACGAGCTCAGATAAGAGCAGACGAATCTCAGAGATGTGTTCATTAGTAGAGACTGGGAAAATATATGCACATTGAGAGGGGAGGTATATCCCTCAATGGTTCGGGAGTTCCATATGAGATGTGCTCCATGTTTCAATATGTATCATCTCACACCGTGACTGTACGCGGTGTGTCGTTCAAAGTTTTGAATACCGTACCGGAAGCCATACCGGTTAAGGCACTGGAATGAAATATTTTGATACCGGTATCGTTTCGGGATAATCGATATATGAATAAATTATATATATATATATATAATTTATTCCAAAATAATAGTTTATATATGAATCAATTATATATAAATACATATATATAAATTATAAATAATCTAGTCTGAATTGAAGGTCAAAAAATGAGATTGTAGTTTGAAAAAATGTATAAAAAAAGAAAAGAAAATTAAAGGCCGAAATATTGGCTGGTATGGACCTAAATACAGGCCTGTATTTGGGCCGATACAAAATATATGTAATACATGTATCGGACTAGTGTCGATATGGCATATACCGACCATACCGGCCGGTACGGTACACTATTCAAAACAATGATGTCGTTTGAGATTTCACTGGATGTGATTGCTGAGCTCCTTGAGATTCGTCGAGTAGTTGAGACATCGACTATAGCTGACTCTTAGACTGGCGAAACAACTATAGTTCACACATCTACATTTGTACACGGCACACTTGATGCAGAAGTAGGCACCAATAGATGATGCTAAAGATGCAGACCGGTCAGAGGCGGAAGATACTGACCGTGAGGCTCGGGATGATGGTCGAGCCCAGAATTCCTACATCCTCACCGAGAGAGACCGCACATAGATTGAGAGAAAGAATGCATTCAACCAATATCTTTCTTTCGCATGTTGCAGCTTATTGTTACAACAAATCTGGATCCTGTGCCACAGAAGACAATATTTAGTCGGACTTAGGCATAGTTTTTGATTTGAGTGTTACGTGGAGATCCCATCGATTTGCACTGGACATCTTTAAGAGGATTCGTTAAGAGGTGAGCATCGTCTCCATAGACAACCTCCCATATGGTATCATCATTAGCATGCTATTACTTACTTGGAGAGTGCCACTCCAGCCAGAGGAGCGGGTCACATATTAGATGAGCCTTTTCGACAAGCGAGGTGGCATCCTTGATGTCAGCCACCCCTGTAGTGAATCTAGCTCCTCCAACACAGCCCGGCCCGGTGTGGGGAGTAGTAGCCAGCAGCCAACGAGTACATCTGTGGGAGATGCGCAGCCTGCTTGGGTTGATATAGTGATCTCACAGTTGACTGCACATATCAATCGACAAATCGTGGCTGTAAATGAGTCTATTGCCGAGATAGGCCATCGTGTAGGTATCCTCAATGAGAAGGTTGATAGCTTGACTGAAAAGATACAGAATACGAATTTCGTGAGCAATATGTTCGTCTGAGTATTGTTTATAAAATTCTATCATATTTTGTATTTTACTTTTAATATATGTAAGGAACAATATTATTTAATATAACTATTATTTTTTTAATTTCAATTCTCAATCTTTTTTAATGTTAGATTTTTCAACTTTAATACTAAATTATTGCACTTCAAATATATATATATATAAACATAAATATATATTTATATATGTATATATAAATATATGATTATATTTTACAAAGTGTGTATATAAATAATTACAATTTTTTAGACTTGTTTACAAATTATGCACTATAAAAATCACATAATTTTTAAATTAAAGTCATATTTAATTTAAATTTATAATTAATGTTCAAATGTTACTTACTAATATTCGAACGTTGGCGCCAAAATATTTCACATTCACACGTAGGTATCCACAATGTTCGAGCATATATGTGATATTCGAACATAAATTTGCTCTTTGTTTGAACGTAAAAAAAAGAAAAAAGAAAACTCATATGCCTTTAGTGACGATTTCTAAAAATCTTCACAGAAAATACTATTTAGTGACAATTTGGAGATTGTCACAATTTTTCAACTATCACTAAAAAATAATTATATTGTAAGATAAATACAATAAATTAGATAATTTAAGACAAGTTATGCATGACATAAGTATACATATGAATTATCATAATTTTAAGTTCTTAGCATAAAATATTTTATGTTAAATATGTTTACGTTACGATAGATTTTTCACTATTATTTACAAGTCATTATATTAATATTCATAAAATTCTTATCTCCATCTAATTACCTAAACCTGCCAAACTTTTCGCGATTCAATTTGGTTCCATTTTAGAAATTGATTCTATTAGATTTAGATCACACTTTTTTATTGTTAAATATGAACGGAATGTACCTAGTAGTGGCTCGTTGATCTATGAATTTATGGTCATTCATTTTAAACCATATTATCAGCCATCTAAAACTTTCTTTTAACTTTTTAAATAAAATTAGTCTAGATTATGACTTAAACGCAACTTGTAAACTTTCCATCGTCTAGGTCATCCTATTAGAATATTTTTAATGGATGGACTACTGTTATCATTGTCGCGTAGGACCATCCTTACTGAAAATATATATCAATCCTATTGGTTGAGAAAAAGTCATTTTATCTAAGGTTTCGTATAATTATAGAATGCGTACTATTGTATAATTATTTATAAAAAAAAAAAAATTTATAATTAAAAAATTATTTTATTTTATATAAATATTATATTTACTCATTTTTTAAAAAATAATTATACGAAATTTACGCACTGACAATATCATTTATTTTTTGAATAGTGATAAACACATAACACTATACACAACTCTTCACAACACGTTATAAAATAATGATATTTTTGTAAATATTTCCCTCCATTTAAAATATTGTTGTATAAAGTATTGTTTATTTATTATTTTTCTTATTTTTTATCCATTATCCACACTACACATCACACTTTATTTTTATTCTTTTATTTTATTTTTTATTCTTACTAAATTGAAAAAATTCTTCTATTTATCATCTCATCTATACACTATATATTTAGTATGTGATTTAGAGAAGATTAGTAGAATTTTTTGAAAAAAAATATTTTCATCCCATATTTTTTACTTGAGAGAGATTCGTTAAATTGAGCTCGTTTATTTTTAAATATGAGATGAGATGAGATGAGTTGAAATTAAAATTAAAAAATTAAATAAAATATTGTTAGAATATATTTTTTAATATTATTTTTATTTTTAGATTTAAAAAAATTGAATTGTTTATTTTATTTTATATAAAAATTTAAAAAAGTTATAATAATAAAATAAGATGAGATAAAATATTTCTTCAAAATAAATGAGCCCTTAGTCAAGACAAATCTGAAAAGAAAATAAAAAAAATTCTCCTCGAAGCTTTGAATTATAAACATGTGATTGGAGTGAGATAACGTAAGATTTTCTTGTAATATATTTGTTAAAAAAAAATTCCAAGAGACCAAAAAAGGTATTGGTTAGACTAATAACCGGTCCTCCAAATGGCAAGGACGCCACCGACACGCGCCGGTCGCCAAATCCATTGGACGGGCAGCGTCCGGTGAACAAAAGCCCCGGTGAATGAGCTTTCTTTCTTATGCATCCCCGGGAAAAGGCATTGACCGGGTCCCCGCTTGTGTATTTACTATTTACAGCCTTCGGTTCTTGCGGAGAGAAGAGAAGCAAAGCATTTAATTTGTGAGTATTTACATTATCCAGCGAACATTTTGTGAGTAAGAGAAGCAAAGCAGAAGATCAGAGAATTCAATGACAGGTGTTGCAGAGAGATCAGAAGGTGTTACTCTCGAAGGGTTGAGGAAGAGAATGGCGGAGTTTGCAAAGGAAAGGGACTGGGATCAATTTCATAGCCCCAGAAATCTCCTTCTGGCTCTGGTAAAATACTTCGTGTTTTTTTTATTTTTTTGGGTTCTCTTCCAAATAAACAATGGAATCTGATCAACATTCATCAAGCAACTTACTTCTTAATCACCAATATTGATCATTTTTGTCTTCTACCCTTCATGCATTTTTGTATTTTGGCGATTCAACACCTTGTGATATCAGTGATATGGAGAAAAAACGATTTTCCTTCTGAAAATATAAAGTAAAAAAGCAAGACTTTTTGATAGCGGCTAAGAAGCCTGAGGGAAGAAATGAAAAGACACTCAGAAGGGAAAAATATCAGAAGTAAACTGAAAACCAATGGATGATCAACAGCTAGTATCATCCATCTCCTTCTTTCTTCCATTTAACTACTGTTCCCCACCATGCCTTGGCACTAATCCATAAACCCCTTCGGGTTTTGGGTGAACTTCAATATCCGTACGAGTTTTTAGACGACAGATCTATATATATTTTGAGGTTAACTTCCATGAGGGAAACACTGGCACAGAAAAACCCTGACACACTGGGGGTAATGTCTCCTTTATTCCACTATGAGTTCGATTTTTCTGATCACATGCCCATATGAGGATTTGAGATATAGAACCGTTGGAGATTATGGCTCCATATGAGGATTTGACATATAGAACCGTTGGAGATTATGGCTTTTCCATTAAGAAGGTTTCTCAAGCCGGGATCAATCTTTATCTCTCCGAGATCTGAGCCACTTCTCTAGTTGTTTTTTTCAAGACGCAATTCCAAATTTTGGCCATGAACGATCTGTAAAAGTCCAGCTCGTCTTTGGAACCGTCGTAAGGCAACAAAAATCATGGAATAACAGCAACTGCATCACCTTCCCCCCCCCCCCCCCCCCAAAAGAAAAAAAGAAAAGAAAAGAAAAGCAACTGCATGGGCTTCCATGATTTGATTATCTCACCTAATTTTGAATCGCTTTATAAAGTGCATTGGAGTCCATCAAAAGATTTTCAAATGTAATAACAAGACCCGACATGGCCTTAGGTAGAAAGACATAATAGTGGAGGTTTCATTGTCAACCTTCTGCTTTTTCTCTGTTATTTTTGGAGTATCTAGGTGTGCTGGGGTGGTTTCAGGTGGGAGAAGTGGGAGAGCTGTCCGAGATATTTCAGTGGAAGGGGGAGGTTCCAAGAGGACTGCCCGATTGGAAAGACGAAGAGAAGGAACACCTGGGTGAAGAGCTTTCGGACGTACTGCTTTACCTTGTTAGGCTCTCTGACATATGTGGCATTGATCTTGGTAAAGCTGCTCTCCGAAAGCTGGAACTCAATGCAATTAAATACCCAGTCAAGCTCTGCAAGGGCTCCTCCAAAAAGCCCACGCAAATCAACGTGACAGACAACAACGATGGTAAGTCTAATGGTGGCGTTATGGCCATCAGCAACAGTGACAGCAAAAGCCGCAGTGATGGTGTGTGATCTTCCTCTGATTTTATGTCCCCTGACTTATGTCTCCTTTTAGGTTCTTGAAGCCTTCTCTTTTGTTATTTTATGCCCAAAAATCAATCTCATAATGTGTTTAAGTAGGCTTTCAACTACAGTGTAATAGATGTTTCTTTATGCATTCTCTCTCTTGGTGATTTGGTTACGGGAGTTGAAGATGGTGAAATTGACATTTCTCTATGTTTATTTCAATTTTTTAATTAGAGGTGGGTTTTAAAAATGGGCTGTGCATCAGTCGAAAGTTGCAGTACATCATAAATAAATTTTTTTTTTTTTCATTCAATAAAAAGAGTGTGCGGCGGCTGACATGTACAGTAGACTGATATATATATTTTCTGTTTAAAAATAGGGTTAATTACACTTTGCCTCCTCCAACTATCACCAAATTCACAATGTGCCCCCGAAACTATTGATTGCATCAAAGTGGACCCTCTTACTTTAATAACGTCCCAATCCCCCCCTTCCGTCTATGATGAGAGTTAAATCAAACGGAAAACTCACCCACGTGCTTCTCACATGCTAATCCTTCAATGCAAAGACAAAATCACCCCTCACTCCATCGGTTTCCATTTCCCCAAACTGAACTTCATATTCAAAAATCTCCAAATCTGAAATTCGAAAACCCTAACTCGGAAACCAGTGACCATCGATCGATTGTTGTTCGCATTGGTGTTCGTTCGTCCTCGCACCAATCTTAGTGGCTTCATAAAATATTTTCGTTCATCTTCATCGAGTTGGTATCTGTCTTCTTCGCGCAGTGGGTGTCGCAGAGGTGAGTCCATCTCAAAATGACTCCATCTTTGTCTTCATCGAATTTGTATATTTTTCGTGTAAAACTGAGTAATTTGGAATGTTAAAGTGTACTGTTTTTTATTATGTCCCCCTCCAATACTGCACATAGGTGGGTCTAATGTTGTATGCTTCCTAATATGACGCTAGTGCATTGCTGAGTGGCGTTAGTTGTCCCAGTTTGAGAACACAATAACATGAGTGTGTTGTTATCTTTATTGTCGGGTTGTGACAGAGGGACCACAGAGGTGGTCTCTTGCATAGGAAAATGACCAAATTTATCCGTTTGGTCCAATAGTTTACTTTTGTTTACTTTATGGTTGGTCTAATAATTGACTACGGTCCATGACTAATTTAATAGACAATATTTTGTAGGATGGCTACGAGAAATTTGTTATTTCAAGTCCATCATGGTGGGATAATTGATAGGCGGCAGAATGAGGAATATGTTGGGGGTAAGACTGATGTGTACCATGAACCATATGATGAGGATCAACTATCATGGATTGAGATACAGACGATTATGGCCAAGTATGGTTACCATCCAGGTGACCTAGTCTACTATAGACACCCTAGCTTGAGGATGCACAATGGTCTTAAATTGCTTACATCTGACCATGATGTGCTGTCTATGGTGGCTGCGCTTCAGGATCAACAAGTGGCTCATTTGTATCTTGTGTCTCATTCTCGAACTTCAGTGCACCAGTCTTCTTTGCATGATCATCATGTCGAGGAGGATGTGAGTGAGGATGAGGAGGAAGCAGAAGCACGTCGCCTTGGACTTAATGATCCATTTTGGAAAGAAGTGTTGAGTAGTGAGGATGAGTTGTATGACATTGATGTCAATACAGTGGGAACATCGAGGTCAAAGCCTGCACAACCAAGGAGTAAAGGTGTTGAGTCTCAAGTGACAGTTGATGATAAAGAGCCACAATCTTCCTCAGATGCTGAGGATGAGGAGGATGAAGGGAGGAATCAAGACAGAAGTGGTCCAAGGTGGCCAGAGGAGGATGACATAGGTATACTCTTCTATTTTCTTGTTTATTATTTTAGTGTTCATTTTTCAGAACTTGCTAAACAATGCTTGCTTTAACAATTAGCAGGTAATTGTTCTGATATGACACCAAGTGACGTCCTTCAATCTCCTGTCCATAGTGGTGACGAAGGACATCATGATTTTAAGTTTCCCGAGTTTCAAGCTGTTGACTTGGAGAAGCCAAAAATATCTGTTGGAATGAAGTTTGGATCTACAGCACAGTTTAGAGAGACAATAAGGAGGTTGAACCTAAATATAGGTAAATCGATAAAATTTGCAAAGAATGATGGGGATAGGGTTACTGTTGTCTGCAATACCCCTAAATGTCCTTACCGGGTTTATGGGTCTTGGATTAGAGGGCAACAAACTTTCCAGATAAAGTCTATAAACCCAAGACATGATTGTAGTAGGAGTTATAAGAACCCCATTGTCACATCATCTTGGATTGCAGATAAGATGATGCCACTGTTTATAAGCCAACCTAATGTGCCTATCAAAGCACTTGCTGATGAGATTAAGAGAAAGTGGGGAGTGGAAGTTCCTAAAATGAAGTTGTATCGTGCTCGAGCGAAGGCTCAGTTTACCATATTTGGCAGCCATAGAGAACAGTATGCCAAGGTATGGGACTATTGTGAGACCCTGAAACAAAGGAACCAAGGTAGTTGTTTGTTAGTTAGGGTGGAACGAATAGCTCCTGAGTTACCTCCTATTTTTCAAAGGATGTATGTAGGATTGGCAGCCTGTAGAGAGGGTTTTAAGGCTGGTTGTAGACCATTGATTGGTTTGGACGGTTGTTTCTTAAAAGGACCATTTAAGGGGCAGCTCCTATGTGCTGTTGGTAGGGATGCAAATGATAACATGTACCCAATTGCAATGGCCATTGTGGAGGCAGAGTTAAAGGATAGTTGGGGATGGTTTATTGAGACACTTATATCCGATCTTGGACAGCAACCTGAAGGTGGGTGGACATTTATCAGTGATAGACAAAAGGTAATTTTATAAATATTTCAATATATTCTATTAACTAAAACTTATTAAATGAGCCACTCATTGAATATTTTTTGTAGGGTTTAAAACCAGCAATGGAGGAGTTGGTGCCTTACAATGACAGCCGTATTTGTGTCAGGCATTTATATGCCAATTTTCGAGATGCTGGCCACAGGGGTGTGGCTTTAAAGGAGAAATTGTGGCAGGCAGCTACAGCATACACAAAGAGGGACTTTGAGAGAGCTATGGAGGAACTGAAAGCCCTCAGTCAGCCTGCATATGACTACCTAAAGGTTATAGACCCATCACAATGGTCTAGAGCATGGTTTAACACATTTTCAAAGTCTGACTTGGTAGTGAATAATCTTAGTGAATGTTTCAACGCGTATATTCTGCAAGCACGTGATAAGCCAATTGTGACTATGGTGGAGACCATACGGAAGAAACTGATGGCACGATATCAGTTGAAAAGGGAAGCAATTAGTAAATGGGAGAATACAATCACGCCTCGGATAGTTGCAAAGTTTGAACTTATGCATGATTTGTCCATCTATTGTACTCCAACGTATGCAGGATGTGGTCAGTTTGAAGTTAACAATGCTGGTAGGCAATATGTGGTTGATTTGGAAAAGAGGACCTGTTCATGTTTGAGATGGGACATCACAGGTATTCCATGCCCGCATGCATACACATGTATTGTGTATTCTGACCAAGATCCCAAGGGATATGTGCATCATTACTATAGTGTGGAGATGTGGAGGGCAGCATACGAGCCTTTAATTTATCCTATGCCAAGTGAGGATCAGTGGCTCACTACCACATACGAGAAGCCTACTGCTCCTGAGGTTAGGAAACAACCCGGGAGGCCAAAGAAACATCGAAGAAGAAATGAGGACGATCGACAAGGAGCAAACAAGTTGAGAAAAACTGGTGTGCATATGACCTGTTCGAGATGTAATCAAGTTGGTCACAACAAAAGAAAATGTCCGCGTGGGAACGCAGGCACACCCTCCTCCACTTCTGCAGCAGAATTTCAAACTCCTTCATTTCTAGATGAACAAGTTAGTGGCTACTTCTTCCTTATTTACTATACGGTATTCATTTACATATTGCTTGAAAATGTTGAGAATGTTAATTTACATTTAAATGTGGTACTAGGTCATTTCACAACCTCCAATGTCAGAACCTTCACAGCCAACAACCCAATCTATGCAAACTGGGAACGCTCCACCTTCGTCGCTTTCACAGGCAACATGGCAAACAAGTCCAACAGTGCAAACTCCCTTGTCAGAGACTTCGCAGGCAGGCCAAAGTAATCAACTGCAAGTCAATATGGGTCGTGTAAAGATGTTGGCCAAACGACCACCCAGGAGGCGGTCTGCAAGACTTGGGGGCCACCACTCACAGACTAGTACACGTAGACCTGTGTTTGTGGACTTAGACGTTGATACAAGCAATCCAGCACAAGGAAGACTGTGTTCTTGGGGCAATCCTGGAAGGGGAGGCATGCAATTCAGAGTTGGTCAACTGCCACCCAAGCCCCAAGTGCCTCCTGCCAAGGCTAATACATCAGTGCAAAAATGGAAGAATGTAGAGTCATCTTCACGTGTGGAGAGGGTGAACGAAGATAAAAAGGGGAAACAGAAGCGACCAAATTGGCAATATTGACTTGTTGTTATAATGGTGTAGTTAGGGCTTAATGACATTACTGTTATTGGAAAACTTTTGTTGTAATGGTCTATAGTAGGGTGACATTATTAGAGTGACAATATTTGTTGGCAATATTGACTTGCTGTTCCAATTGAGGGATTTTGATATGTAGGGTGATATTATTATTAATCATTATCAACACAGTAAGTTGTTGTCACAAAATTTACTCCATAACCAAATTACATACAACAAGTGATGTTCAATACAACAATTAAATTCAAAACAACAACCACAGTCAATACACATCCAAAAAATTACATTAACCAATCCTACGCTATCATCAAGTAACGAGGACCTTCATCAGCATAATGAGACATTTTCATGTAGATAACAGCAACAACTAGAACAATTACAATGACACCACACCATGTGCAATTATTGTATTTCTTGTGCAAATATTTAGATTTTTCTTTCTCCTCATACAAAAACTGTTGGATATGTTTCATGTGCTCCCTCTCCATCACTAACTTAGCCTCCAATTCCGTAGATTTTTCCTTCAACTTATTGCATAACTCTTGGATATGCTCCCTACGCTCCCTCTCCATCACTAAGTTAGCCTCCAATTCGGATTTCTCAATCTTCAACTCACGACTCCGTATCCGGAGTCTATCTCGTAGCTGGCCAACCACATCTCTGCACGTGGAGCAATGGTCATCATCTACCCAATAAAAAAATGTACAAAACCTGTCTCCACTCCCATGTTGACAACCAGGAGTCCAATATGGGCATCTCCAGAACTTCCTTTTGTAATTATCATCAGTAGTTGACACTCTTAGACGTGCTCGTAGATTGCAACGGCAAAATGGGCCATCTAGTGGTGCTTTACCACCCCAGCTTGTACTAGATGAACCAGTAGACATCTTTCACAACCTGCTGAAATATGTCAGGATTATGAGTGTAGAAATGAAACAGTTAAAAGAGAGGTTGATGAGCCAAAACATTTCTACTCTATAGACTTGAATCAATATTATTCTTTACAGACTACTGCAGCTTTATACAAAAGGAGAAAAGAATCTTAACAAACTAAACTAGAACATTATCTAAGCATGGTATCGAATCAATATCATGGCAATTAAATTGGAACATTGTTGAGTTACAATGTACAATCATTTATAGCATTCTTGAGCTACAATAAACTCGAATCATTTTTTCACCTTACAACGTACAGTCATTTATAGTATTCTTAAACTACATCAAGGCGGGAGATTTGTTATCAATATTAACAATCACTGAGGTACCTGCGATGGAGAAAGCAATTTGAATGAGAGCTCTACAAAAAAACTCCTCTGCAATGGAGTCACTAACAGTTCGAAGGGAACACCGACGTCGTGGTCGGCAGCTCACACCGTGGTTGGCAGCTTTGTTAGGGTTCGTCGTTGCCCACCTTCTTTGCAGTTGACCCCAGCTTATTTCTCCATCGCTCCTAATGGCTTCAAGACAGACGTTCTTCACTTTGAAACAAAACCATTTTTCGGCATTAATAAAACGAGTCGTTTTGGCCATGGATTTGGGGATTTTTGAATATGAAGTTCAGTTTGGGGAAATGGAAACTGATGGAGTGAGGGGTGATTTTGTCTTTGCAATGAAGGATTAGCATGTGAAAAGCACGTGGGTGAGTTTTCCGTTTGATTTAACTCTCATCGTAGACGGAAGGGGGGGATTGAGACGTTATTAAAGTAAGAGGGTCCACTTTGATGCAATCAATAGTTTCGGGGGCACATTGTGAATTTGGTGATAGTTGGAGGGGGCAAAGTGTAATTAACCTTAAAAATATTAGAGATTGGTTTTGCATGAGCACATTCTGGGGTGGCGTGCCACTGTGCTTATTGTAGCTGTTGCACTGTTGGTGTTTTTTGATAAAAAAATCTGGTTGCAGAGCCTTGCAGCTGTAGGACTGAGGTGTATCCTTCTGCCACGCGAGTGGTAATTTCAGTGGGATGTGTTATATATTTGTTTCTATATGTTTTTTCTATTTATAGATTAATTTATTTGTTTGCCTTTGGACTTTTTCTCGAGGATATTGGTCCTTTTCTTCAAAAAAAGGTTCTTTTGCTGTGTATTAATCACACAACATTTTCGTGCCTGGTCTAAAGAATACTCACCTTTGCCTTTTAACAGGGGAGGTGGTTGGGATGGATGCCCGCTCATCTTCTTCGTCTCATCTTCTTCATTATTAAATCATAAATATATGTAACTTTTGCAAACTATGACCAGTTTCATGTGCTGGAATGGCTGTGGCCTCTGCCCTCTCAACAAAAAGGTACATTGACTTCCTACTATTATGTCCTTGACAGGATCGAGGTTAGATTATAGCTCGCTCTGCTTCTAATTCATTCCTTACAAATATCCCAATAAAAATAAATAAAAATATCTATTATATAAGTTACGTTATGGAATAAAGATGGATGTCTATTATTGCAAGGGATCCCAATTTTTGCAATTTTAAATAGTTATCCTACACCAATCCATTTGATTTCTAGAAAAGTTTTACAAACATACTGTATGTAAAGTATCTTGATGAGTGCTCCAAACATACTGTATGTCACGTATTCTAGCTTAACTTGGTTTGCATGAGGATGTGGGTGCTCAAGCAAGCCACAGACTTGGCCGGCTTACTGCGTGATAGAAACTTGTAGGCCGTGTGATTCATGCAAGCAACTCATGGATGTAAGTGCCTACAAAGTTCTCGCTTCTCTCTAGAGAGAGAGAGTCTTGTTTCTCTCTACAAAAAGTCCCTCATCGATTCTCACCATCTCATTGTTTAGCTGGAGAGAAGGGTGGAGCCTTGGCACCTCTCATCCTTACCTCTATTCCATTTTCAGCACCACCTTGGTTATAGGGTTTCTCCTAATTATTTTTCTAGTGTTTTTTCTTTTCACCGGTTCGGTCTAGGCTTGATCTATCGCTTTCTAGTGATCAAATGTTTACATGCGCTCCACCACCGTAACTCTCCTGCCGCCGACTTATTGATACAATGTGAAACCACTGTGAAAATCTAGGCGCGTGAGTCTCGTGCTCTTCTTCAAACATTTCATGTCAATAAACTGAAATGCACCGCCACCAACTATTGCATCCAATTGTGGAACTATAGTTTGTATTACATACTAAAGAAAAACATCATTTAAGACAGGAAATGGGCGATGACTCATTTTCTAGTTCCAAAACTTGTTTAATTTTTTATTTCACTTCACTTATTTTAACGAGATATTTGTTATAAAATTCCACCCTTCTTTGTGTATCTTGATAACATAATGAGATGATTGGATTGAATAAAGAAAACTACTCATGAATACAAGTACAATTGATAATTCATTAGAAAAGAGTGGAACGGGGTGGTTTCGGTATGGGGTCTTCTTTTTCCCCAGCCTTCTTCCAGTTCCCGATCTCCTATACAATTCTCTCTCTCTCTCTCTATCTCTCTCTCTCTCTCTCCTATGCAACTCTCTCACTCTCAGTAGAATCTCGTCACTAAGGGAACCGACGCCGACCGATAACCGCCTCTACCAATTTCTTCCTCCCCATCGACCGGTTACGGTCGGTTGCTCCCCCAGTTTTTCAGTTGTTAGTCGGCGTTGGTTTTCACCTATAGTTCATATATTTTAAATTTTTTATATAATAATTAAGAAATTAATTATTAATAAAATTGTATATATTTTTCTAAGTTAAAAATATTAAAAAATACAAAAAATAAAAAATAAAAATTTTGGATAGAAAATGATAATATCATTAATCAATAGGAAAAATGATTATAGACAAATCTTAAGCCATAAGACTTGAGAAATACAATCTGGAATGCAATCCCACCAAAGATCATACTTTCAACCAAGCATTTCTAGCCAACTTATGAACTACCATATTTCCTTCCCTATATACATGGGAAAACATACAAGCAACAAAACATTTAGCAAGCTTCTTTATCTCATAATATACCACACCTAGCAGTGAGCTAGTCATGCTATCATCAGTGAGAGCTTCAATACTTAACAAACTGTCACTTTCTGCAAGAATATTTGAGACTCCCATGGTGGCACATTGTTGCAAACCTCTGAAAATGGCATGTAACTCTATACCCTTTGAACCCTCCATAGGAATTTCTGCTTTACTAAGTGCCATAAGGACTCCACCAGTAGCATTCCTCAATACTGCCGCAACACCTATCTTATCCCATTTAGGAAAAATTGCAGCATCAACATTCAGTTTAAGCAAATCAGATTGAGGGGGTTGCCACTTATAGCGTCTTAGAATCTGAACTCTTGCCTTTTGCCTGACTTGATCGTGGCTTCTTAGCTGAATAGAGGCATTCTCGGCAACTATTTTAGGACTAAATAGCTCTTGATCATGCATAAACTTGTTTCTTCGATACCAGAAACCCTAGGCCAAAGTAAATAAAATAGAAAAATTTTCAAATAATGACAGCTGCTTATCAAGTATTAACTCAGAAAGATAAAAACGCCACATACCTTGAACAACCCCCACAATTGACCATTGCATGAGTGATATCTTCCTTTGTTGTGAAATAGAATCTACAAGTATCATCTGTCAAGACATGTTTCGTCACCAAGTTTACAGCAGTAGGTAGTCCATCTTTGCATGCACGTCATGCAAAAATTTTAATCTTATTTGGCACTTTCATTTTCTACAAATGTTTCCAGAATACTTGTTGAGCCTGCATATTTGATTATTCAGTACACTGATGACCAAGTTGAGCATAGATGAATCTATAACAACTTCGTACACTGAACAATCCATTACGTTCATCAGCCCAAACCCTTCTATCATCTACACTATCAGAACATATAGGAACTTTAGCGTTTCTTATTTATGCCTCAATTGGCTACCACCTTGCGTCAAATGTCAATCGCAAGCTAAAATGAAATATGGGTAAATTTATACACACAAGATTGGTTTGGAAGTAGGATGTTGAAAATGGCTTTTCTTTACCTTAATGCAAGATCCGCAAATTCAATACAAATATGATACAAAATAATATAATTAAGATCGAGTTTAATTGAATTATGATAAATTTGAACCCAAATTAAACCAATTATAACCTTTTCATTTTCGGATCTACTTGAATAATCTATAATTTGATCCGGCTAACTAATTTACTTGATACACTATTATCATAATAAAACTTTCAATTTTGTTCATTTTTACAAGAGAAATGCTCTAACCATACAGAGATTATACAAAAGTAATCCCACAAATCTTGTAGCAGCACCACTTTTTTTTTTACAATATTAAGTACAATATAAACCTTCAAAAAGTTTTAAATGGTCAGTATAATTTTAAAGATTGTTTCACCTTCATTAATAATAAAGCGGCGGAAATACCACCACATATATAATGATAATTAATTAGTAAGCTCCAAAAAATTCATTGGTGTCAAGATTTTAAAACCTTAGATCGAAGTTGGCTAGGTTTGGATGTAAAAAGTATTTTATTTCATATTATCTAATTATTTCAACTTTTTTAAATTCCTACACAAAATACAATAAATATTTCAATTTTTTCAAATTCTAAAATAATAATAATAATAAAAACTAATAGTCTAATAATATTTTATTCAATTTTAAACTTTCATCTCATTTCAACTCATCCCATCTCATCTTATTATCTAAACCTACTTTTTGACTTTATGTTGCAAGGGACGCTGACTTGAAGTCCTCCCAATCTTAAACCTCCAAAATTGAAATCCCCCATTCTGTGAATTTATCATGGACTATACTACAAGAAAATAGTTGAATCAATAATTTTGACCTTATGGGAGGAAACAAGAGGTATATCAGTGGTAAGGGGGGAACAATGATAAACCACTTGTTATTTGTTAACGATTGTGTATTGTTTGGAAGAGTTAGAGTGGAAGAATGTAGGAAATTGCAAGAGATATTGTTAAAGTATGAAAAAGCCTCAAGCCAGTTCTTGAATAAGGAAAAAAAAAATGCTATTTTCTTCAATACTAACACAAAAGCTGAGGACAAAAAATAAAGATTTTAAAGGAAGGGGGCTGTAGTGAAAGGAAGTTATGAGAAATACTTGGGACTCCCTACTAGGGGTGTAAATTTAAACCGAGAAATTAGAAAACTAGTTCGAACTGGACCGGACCGATTAGCCCGATTTTGAACCGGTTCGGTCGGTGACCGGTTCTTGTAACCGAAAAACCAGCTGGACCTGGTCCGGTCCCGATTCCATGGTTTCCGGGAACAAACCGGCCCGGTTGGGAAAAAAATAAATTAATATTATATATTATAATATATTAAATTATAACATAAAATGTTAATCATAAATATGAACATTTGTAATTTGTTTGATCATATGTTATTAATATAATTATATATAAGATAATGTTATTATAATTTATAAAATAAAAGTTTAATCTTAAATATGAAAATTAATTGATAATATACTTTAAATATAATATATATTAAATTATTAATAACATTTTATCATAAGAAGTAAGAACCAAAAAAAAAAAAAAAAAAAAAATCAGTTAGATATTATTACTAAATTTAGATGGCCTAATAAATTCTCAATATTATTACATTTTATGACCTAATACTAATAGTCTAATACTATATTACTATTAGTAATATACTTTTTTTTTTTTTTGAAAGAAAATAGTCATCTTCATTGAAATCAGAATGTCACTCAATACAATAACACTCCCTCTCTACAATTCTTTGAATACTATCAAGTATATCTTCTATCCAAACTAATTCAGTCTGTAAAAATAAACTTTCCTTAGCTAAGTTATGTGCTGCTACATTGTTAGACCTGTGTGTATATTCTACTAACCAGTTTGTCCTCCCTTTTAACAATTGTTTTATACCTTCAATTAAACTTCCATAAACGGAATAGTCTTCACTTGCATTGTTGACAGCTTTGACAATCACCTGTGCATCTCCCTCGAAAATCACCTTTTCCAATCTAAGATCTCTGCATATGACCATTGCCTTCCACAGAGCCTGAGCTTCAGCTACAACAGGTTGATCTGTATTGAACTTCTGACCTTCAACAGCAACTAAAAGTTCCCCATCTTCATCACGAATTACTACCCCAATCCCCACCTTCCTTTGCTTCCTTTCTACTGCTGCATTCCAATTGGCTTTAACAAAACCTGCCTTGGCTTTTCCCACCTCAAGGTTCTGCTTCCACCCTCCTCATTACTCCTTAGTGCTGCCTTATTCATTTGTAGAGCCTACTTGTGCTCTTTCAAATCATTAATAGCAATACTGATAACTTGATTTGGGGATTTGAATTTATCTTCAAAGATGCTCTCATTTCTTCTCACCCACAGACCCCTCATCACCACAGCAACCTCCTCTAATTCTTATTCACTCAACTTGCCCGTGAGTTTTTCCCACAAGGCCAGCAAATCATATTCTTCCCTCTTCATTTTCTGCAAAATACTTGACGATTCTGACCAAACATCACCAGCTGCGGGGCATTGCCAAACCACATGCATGATAGTCTCCTCATCTAGCTTGCATATGGGACATAAAGGACTGTCTGTTATTTTCCTCAGGAAGAGATTTTTTTTGGTAGCTAGGAAATCGTTTATAGCTTTCCAGATGAAAAGCTTAACTTTCCTTGGAACATCTAGCTTCCATATGCTATCCCAACCTTTGACCTTCTCCTCCTGCCTTGAGTTTTCTCCTCTAATGGCCTGCTTCCTTCCCATCTCCAAGTGATACGCACTCCTAACAGAAAAAATGCCTTTTTTTGAGGGACCCCACACTAATTTGTCCTCCACCTCCATACTGCTAATAGGGATACTGCAAATTTGGTCAGCCTCTTCCTTGTTGAAAATATTTCGGATCAAAAGATCATTCCACTCCCCTCTGCCTTGCATCAGTTCACAAAATTTGGCTTCTTTATCCAAAACAGAAATAGGTGATTGGACAGAGAACGATGAAGGTGTTGAGAGCCATCTGTTATCCCAAATTTTTATTTTTTCTCCATTCCCCACCTTCCATTTCAGACCCTCCTTGAGCAAAATCAAAGCATTCCATACACTCCTCCACAGAAAAGAGGGTCTTTGTCCCAGGCAGCTTCAAGCAATGATTTATTTTTGTAGTATTTCTCTTTCAAAATCTTGGCAGCTATAGAAGTCTCATTTTGAAGGATCCTCCATCCTTGTTTGGCTAATAAGGCCATATTGAAACTCTCTAAATCCCTATACCCCAGCCCTCCTTTTCCCTTCTGTTTCCCCATCCTTCCCCAGCTACACCAGTGCACTCCACTCCCACTTTTTTGATTGCCCCACCAAAACCTACCTAGCATGATATTAAGTTCTTTGCAAAGTTGTTTAGGGAGCTGAAAGACACTCATAGTGTAAGTAGGCATAGCTTGAAGGACAGCTTTGATTAGTACCTCTTTCCTTGCAGCAGACAGAAAAGAATTCTTCCAGTTGTTGATTTTTCTCCAAACTTTCTCCTTAATACCTCTAAACGCATTATATTTTGAGCTCCCTACGACAACAGGAAGCCCCAAGTAATTCTCATAATTCCCTCTCAACACTGCACCCCCTCCCTCCAATATCAATCTCTTAACAACTTCCTTGGTGTTTGAATTGAAAAAAACAGCAGTTTTATCCTTATTGATAAGCTGACCTGAAGCCTTCTCATACAAACTAAGCAAGCCATGAATCCTGTCCCATTCCTCTCTCTTAGCTCTACCAAAAAGTATACAGTCATCGGCAAAAAGTAAGTGGTTTATTCGGGACCCCCCTTGAAACAGTTACACCTCTTGTCTCTCCTCTGAGATCTGAATTATTAAACAAAGAACTAAGCCCCTCAGCACAAAGGATAAACAAATAGGGAGACAACGGATCTCCTTGCCTTAATCCTCTCGAGAGCTTGATTAAGCAACTAGGTTTCCCATTGACAAGGACAGAGTACGAAACAGTAGATACACACTTCATTATCAACTCTATCCATTTCTCACAGAAACCCATTTTGATCATCACTGCTCTTAAAAAAGGCCACTCTATCCTATCATAAGCTTTTAACATATCAAGCTTAATGGCCATACTCCCCACTTTACCTTTTTTCCTCACCTTCATAGAATGCAACACCTCGTAAGCAACCAGAATATTGTCTATGATTAACCTCCCAGGAATGAAAGCACTTTGATTAGGGGATATAATCTCATTAAGCACCCCTTTCAATCTATTTGCCATCACCTTTGCCATAATCTTATAGACTACATTACAAAGGCTAATGGGTCTAAAATCACTTGCCATTTTAGGGACAGAAATCTTGGGAATAAGAGCTATATAAGTAAAATTTGAGGACAAAGTTAAAGAGTTACCATTGAGCCATCTCAACACATTGCTACTGACTTCCTCACCAATTGAGTTCCAATGTTTTTGGAAAAAACATGCTCCAAACCCATCGGGTCTTGGGGACTTTAGGGGTGCCATGTTTTTGACAGCTGCTTCAACTTCTTCTCTAGTAAATGCTTTTGATAGCTGGTCATTCATGCTATTAGTAACACAAGGCTTTAAGCTATGTAGGCATTCCTCTATGTCACAGCTCCTCGGATCTGAAGAGGCAAAGAGTTTTTCAAAAAAGTCTTTAAAGACCCCTTCCAAGCCTTCTTGACTCGTGTACTCTCTATTCTGTTCATCCACAATCATCTGAATTCTGTTTTCTTCCTCCTCTCGTTTGCACAGCTATGAAAAAACTTTGTATTCTTATCCCCTAATTGGTACCAGTTAACCTTGGCCCTTTGCTTCCATTTCATGTCCTATTTCTCAAGCAAGTCACCAATCTCCCTTTGTAACACCTTGATGGCTGCAGTGTTATGACTACCCTCATCCTTTTGTAGCTCCTTTAACAATTCAGATTTTTCAACCAGGGCTTTTTTGTGATCAAAAACCCTTTGTTTACTCCATCTTATCAAAGCTTCTCTGGTCTCATTCAGTTTGAAATTTAACCCCAAAGTGGACTCCCTCCCCCACGACCTTTCCTGCCATACTCTTTTGATCACCTCTTCACAACTCTCATCCAAGATCCATCCAATTTCGAACCTGAACAGTCTCTTATAACGCCCAAATTTTCCACATTTCTGGTTCATGCACAACATAATAGGCATATGATCAGAACACCTAGCCACCAGTACTTCCACCCACCCATCTGAATGGTTTTCCTTCCATTTGGTATTAGCTACAGCCCTATCCAATCTTTCTTTAGTAAAAGATTCATCCTCATGCTTATTACTCCATGTGTACTTATCCCCCCTCCACCCAAATCAAACAAACCCCCTTTTTACAATACTTCCCTAAACCTGCCCATCTGTCTTTCAGATTTCTGTTTGCCCCCTCTCTTTTCATCATAGGCCAATATCTCGTTGAAGTCACCTACTACACACCACCCTTTGTCTTCTTGTGGTTTTAAAGAGCTTAGAAGATTCCAAGTCTCTTCTCTTAAGTTTGTATCGGGCTGACCATAAAAACCTGTTAGCATCCACTTGTCATTTCCTTTCTTTTCTTTTATCCATGCATTAATATGCCACCTGGAATAGTTCAGAACCTCAACTTCTAGAGGTTGTTTCCATAACAACATTTGTCCACCCTTGATTCCCAAGGGTTCAATGACCAGACAACCATCAAACTTCAACCTCCTTCTAATTCTTTCCCTACCAACCTTCCTCAGTTTTGTCTCCATTAAGAACACAACATTGGGCAACTTTTCCTCTACCAAATGGCAAAGGTCTTGAACTGTTCGGAGGTTCCCAAGCCCTCGGCAGTTCCAACTCAAGGTTTTCATAATGATAGGTGGGGCTGCTGCACAGCCTCCACCTGTACTATTGAATACCCTTCATCATTCCCACCCATAATTCCTTCCATCCCTTTAGCTTTTTTACCCGCTCTTTCCTTCTCTTCTGTGTCCAACCCTGATCTCAACAACCTCTTAGAAGGTGACATGTCAATGACTCGTCCACTCTGTTTTCCTTTGTCCCTAGCCCTCCTTTTCCATGCACCTCTAACCTTCACTATTCTACTGTCTGGATTTGCCCCTTTACTCCCCTCCACCTCAATAAATCCCTTTGTGGACAACTCCTGACCCTTCTCTGTACTTTCTCCCTCATCCAATACCATCCCCAAGCTACTATTTGGATTTGCCCCTTCACTCCCCTCATCCCTCTCTGTACCTATTCCCTGAGAAAGCCCCATCTCCCCAAACTCCTTAGAGCTTCTCTCTTCCTCATCCCTTTGCTCCACTACCTCCTGAGTGGCAGGAACCACTTCTACCTCTTCCTCCATACTTTGATATGCCTCACCCTCCCTTACCCTCCCTCTCCTTCTCTGGTCTTCCTCCCTTTCCCTTAGCATTGTCTCCCACGTTCCCATTACTCATACCTTCCTTCACTGTTTCCTTCGATCTCTCTAATCTCCTCATACCTTCTTTGTTTTTTTGTCTACTCACAGCTCTTAACCAAGCACCATATTGGTGTTCCCCATTCGACTCCCCTTTACATCCCAGGGCACCATGGGCAATACATCCACATTTAAAGCAAAAGTAAGGGAGCTTTTCGTACCTTGCAGGGACCCATAGGGTCTTCCCCTTCAAGTTGATGGTCCTCCCTCTTGCTAAAGGTTTGTGTACGTCTACCTCGATTAGAACTCTGAGGAATAAACCCCACCCATTCCCTTCTTCCTCTGTGTCTACCTCCACCACTTTGCCCAATGTTCCACCAAGAAACTCCCCTGTCTCCTTGTTCATACATTTTAGTGGCAAATCATGTAATTGGACCCACAATTTGTCCGTGTTAAAATGCATCTGTTGCGGAGGTGTGAGGCCATCGAAGTTCACCAGCACAAACAACTGGTTATCAAAGAGCCAAGGTCTCCCCTCCAATATTCTCTGCTTGTCCTCGAGATTGGCAAATTCCACCACAAAAATATTCAACCCCACCTTGTGGAACTTTGCTCTTCTACTGATCCTCCAAATCTTTCCCATAACAGACTCAATCACACCCTTACTAATCTTTCTCTCTGCCCAAACTTTCCCTACTAAACTCACTTCTTCTTTATATTTCAAATCCACTGATTCAAATACTTCGACATCGATGTTCGCTGCCTCCTCCTCTGACAGTTTCAAGTTCTCCCACCGATGCTCGAGCTCGTTCATCTCGCCACCCCCAATAAACCACACTCACCCTCGGAAATTGTACCCACCACCACATAACTCACTTCCCCAGTCGTTATTCTTCCTTTCCCACCAAAAAACCCCTCTCTGCAACCACCAGCACCGTCCTCAGCGTGCTGCGGAATCACTCCGTACCCAACTCCTCCACTCCCAACCACCCCTAATTCCGTTAGAATCCTGGTAGACCCCACTTCACCTCAGCTCCTCCTAGAGGAAAAGCGAGAGAAGAAATTTCTGCAAGTACTTAATGAGCCCTCATTTATTAGTAATATACTTCAAGTCTAATACTATGTTACTATTTCTATTAGTATATAAATCGCTATACTAAATAATCACATATAAAATAAGGATATAGTTATTCTAATACTAATAGTCTAATATAGACTATAGTTATAACTTATACTTATATTAATATAGTTATACTAAATCACTATAACTAGTACTAATATATCGTTATTCTAATACTAATAGTCTAATATAGACTATAGTTATAATTATAATAATATAGCTATACTAAATCACTATAACTAATACTAATATTTAGCTAATAGTTATACTAATAGTCTAATATTAACACTATTATATAGTCTACTATATTATATAGCTATAACTAATACTAATATATAGTTATTCTAATAATAATAGCCTAATATAGACTATAGTTATACTTATACCGATATAATTATACTAAATCACTATAAGTTTATAACTAATACTAATATATAACTATACTAATAGTATAATATTAATACTATTATATAGTCTAATATATTATATAGCTACACTAATATATAACAAATACTATTATATAGTCTAATATATTATATATCTTCATTAATATATAACTAATACTAATATATATATATATATACTAAATTACTAATACTATAGTCTAATATAGGTTATAGTTATAGTTATACTAATATAGTTATATTAAATCACTATAACTAATACTACACTAATATACTATAGTATTACATATAAATCAGTAAATCACTATATAAATCACTATAAGTCTATAACAATTTTTTTTAATAGGTTTAATCACTATAACAAAATATATATATATATAACTATATATATAGTATTATATGATATTAAATTACTATAAGAAACGGTGTCGTTTCCCCCAAACCCCTCGGATTCCATTCCCCCCAAACCCCCATCCCTAAAAAATCACTTTACTTTCAGACTTAAGAATACATATTAGTTTCCCACCCCCTCCCTCAAAAACCCTAGCACAGCGCCCCCCTCCAGGGACCAGCAGCCCACCCCCTCCCTCAAAAACCCTAGCACAGCGCCCCCCTCCAGGGACCAGCAGCCCAACCCCTCCAAAGCCTCTGTTAAGTGGAACTGCACTGCATGTAACAGCCTCTGTCGCATCCTCTAGTTCCTCCATTGGCGCCCCTCTCTTCCTCACTCTCCTTCTCTCTGCGACTCTGCCTCTCAGTCTCTGCCCTTTTGAGTCTCGTCTCTCTCTCTTTGCCTCACTCTCCGAGTCTCTATCATACATCATGTCGTCGGCTCCTCTCTCAAGTTGTCAACACTGCGGTGCCCCTCTCTCAAGTCAATGTTTGGTTCGTGCCATTTATAATATTTTTAATCTTCTTTATTTCAAATTGCGTTCGGTCATTGATGTTTTGATTGAAGTATTAGTAGCCTATATATGGGAAACCATTGGGTTGGTTATTTTTGTAGATTAGTTTTTTGAAGTGCTTAATCCTGTTGCTTCAAGTTAATTTTCATTGTTGATGTAGTTTATTTAGGCTGGGAAGCTTCCGTGCTAATGATCTACCATTATTAATGTTATTTCCCCCCCTTTCAATATCCATGAACTTGAGTCTGCAAGTTGCCAATGGCTAGTGTTTGTGTATGTCTTTGTCTGTGTGTGTTTGTGTATATGTATATGTCTGTGTGTGTGTGTGTCAGTGTATGTGTGTTTGACAGTTTGTGTATATGGATTAACTTTTTTGAATTTATGTATTTGTGTATATGTATATGTCTGTGTGTGTTTGCCAGTGTGTTCGTGTATGTGTTTAACAATTTGTGTATAGTCTATGTGTGTGTTTGTCAGTGTGTGTGTGTGTTTGACAGTTTGTGTATGTGTGTGTGTATTTGATAGTTTGTGTATATGGATTGCATTACTAACAAGAAAACCGGACCAAACAGGACCAGAAACCGATAAAACCGAAGGTACCAGTTTAAGAGGGTAATCGATGTGTAATTGGTTTTAGAAAATGCAAAACCGGTACATACTGGTTTGGTCCCAAATTTTATCCAAAACTGGATCCGATTTGACCGGTTACACCCCTACTCCCTACCATGGTAGGAAAATCAAAATATAACACTTTTAGGTGTATAAAGGAAAGAGTGTGGCAAAAAATTAATAATTGGAAGAACTCTTTACCCTCGACAACAGGAAATGAAATTAAGATTAAAACTGTCTTACAAGCTATACCCTTATACACCATGAGTGTGTTCAAGCTGCCTAAGAAACTTTGCAAAGAACTGAATGTAATGTTTTCAATGTTTTTGTGGGGAAACCAACTGAATGATAGCAATATACAATGGAGAAACTGGGAGAAGATAGGGCAGCAAAAAGGGAAGGGAGGTTTGGGGCTCAGAGACTCAGAGAGATTTTTTAACTCAACTTTGCTAGCCAAGCAAGGATGAAGAATAATTCAGAATCCTAATTCCATGACTGTAGTAATTTTGAGAGAAAAATACTTTAAAAATTCCTCACTGTTGGAGGCAAAATTGGGAATGCAGAATCCTTAATATGGAGAAGTGTGTGGGAATATATTGTGTTGTTAAAAGAGAGGCTTAGATGGAGGGTAGAGAATGATAATAAAATTCAGAGTTGGGGGTCAGAAGTGGTTATGCTCTCCTTCTTCCTTCTGTGTGCAGTCCCCCCAATTCGATATTAAGTGGAGAAGCAAGAGTAAAGAGACCTGTACCTAAGGAAAGGGAGTGGAATGAGGTACTCATAAGAAAGATATTCAAGGAGGAGGAGGCATACCTCATATTTAGCATCCCTCTAAGCAAATTGAACATAGAAGATAAGCTGGTTTGGGATCCCTCCAAAAAGGGATTATTCACAGTTAAAAGTGCATATTTTCTAGAAGTTGTAAGTAAGAAAGGCCTTGCAAGGTGAATCATCAGGAGAGCTTGAGACAGATAGCAGGTGGAAGGATATTTGGGAGTTGGATGTACTTGGGAAAATGAAGATATTCATGTGGAAGCCAGGGAATGAAGAAGAAGAGACTATGATGCATGTGTTGTGACACTGCCTTGTTTTAAATGATGTTTGGGCTATGGCTTCGAATCCCATTCAGAAATGGAGGATAGCAGAAGACGACGTATTAAAGTTATGGGAATAGTTGATAAATAAACTCAATAAGGTTGAAATGGAAGAAACAACATCAATTATGAAGTTTATGGATTAGAAGGAAAATGTTCATTTTCAAAAAAGAAGTTTCTTAGTCCTAGTAGTGTGATTAGATCAGTACAAGAAGGATTGAATGAATATCAATTAACTCAACAAACTTTAAAGAGGTTTGAGAGACCAACCAATGCAGAAAGGGGTGAGCAACATTGGAAAACACTAGAACATAATTTTGTAAAGGCAAATTGGGATGCAACACTTAATGTAAAGACCTGGAAGATGAGGATAGGAATCATCATTAGAGATGAGAAGGGGGAGGTGATGGTAGCAGGTTGTGATCAAATAAGCAATGTTGAGAACTAGCCTTAGCAAAAAGTTATGCATTAAGGAAAAAAATGGAAATTTGCAGTGATATGAATTTCAGTAAAGTGATTTTAGAAGGGGATACACAAGTTATAGTTAATGCAGTCAATGATGTAAATGAAGACCTTTCTTACTATGGAAGCATCATCAAAGACACGAAGAAATTCGTACATGTTTGGTCTGAGTGGAAGGTGCAATTTGTACCTACTAGTAGAAACACAATAGCACAAACCTTAGCAAAAGCAGCTATACACTTAAATGTTGAGAAAAAGTGGATAGAAGAGGCTCCTGACTTTATATCGAGCTATTTAGAGAAAGACAAAGGCCCATTTGGATTCAAAAAGTGTTTCATGTCATGTTATGTCATCTTATCAATACAACTTTTTCAAATTTTCTTACAAAATATAATAAACAATTCAACTTTGTCAAATCTCAATTCAACTGTTTTAGATTTTAAAACAATAATAATATTAAAAAATAATATTTTAATAATATCTTTTTTCAACTTTCTTTTTTCATCTAAAACTATCTTAACTCATCTCTAAATCCAAAATAGCCCAAAGTTTGTAATGTGTGAATACTAAATATAAATGAAATTAGCATAATAAAAAGAGAAGGTTGACCTAAAATCAACTCGAAAAACTAAATGTGAACGGTTGGGCGGCACCGCAGGACCAGCCCACCCACCCCGCTCTCTCTCATTGTTCTTTTCTCTCTTTCTAGTTGTATTGTTCTCCTGCTTTCAAGGGGTGCAAGAAGCTCCTTACTGTAATCTCAAATAATACGAAACTTTGACAAACTTAGTGTCTGTTTGTAAATGAAATTATTCTCAAGTATTTTTAGATATTTCCTTCCCAAATAACACTAAGATACTAAACACTTTTCAATTTCAAATTTTTAACTTTTTCATCTAATTATTATTTAATCATTACAACTTTATCAAATTACTAAACAAAACACAAAAAATAATACAACTTTTTCAAATTTCAAAATAAAAATAATATCCAAACAATTATATTCAAACAATTTTTTTAACTCTATAATATTTTTATCCAATTATTTTTCTCTCATTTCTCAAAACTTAATAAAATATTTTAACTCAAATCATTTAACTATTATTCAAAGATATATTAAGATATTCTAAATATCCAAACGTGGCCTTAGTGTCCTTTTGCTTTTGAGTTTAGAAATTAAAAAAAAAAATGTAAATTTTAGAAAGAGTGCTATGTGCATTTAAAAACATTGAAAAAATTTGAAGTACCAAATTCAACTTTTGTTAAAAAGTTATGCCAAAAACTTCTAACAATTTTAAAAGGAAAATATTTTAGCCACAAAGGGATTACATAAAAATAAACTCACAAAGTGATGTGGTTTGATGTGGTACGTCATATTGTAAATTTACTTTTATTATAAAATAGATCCAACAAATTCTATGAAGTTACGTCAGTTTGTGGATTTACTTTGCATAATCTCTTTATATTTGTAACAATTCTCATTTTAAAAACGTTTTAAACACATATTTGCCGAATAATAAATAGTTTTGAAAACCGATACAACGAGGAGTGTTTAAACAATGCTTATGAATGGGGATTTCATTGTTCACATGAGGCACTGCCCATGTGATTGTGCACGTAAAAAGGCCGTGATTAGCATTTGTAAACAGTTTTTGCAGCAGTAACATTTTAACATTAGTAACTTTATTATCTATGGTAATCTCAAACTCACTTATTTTTCGAGTGAAGTAAAATTAGATTAACGATACACTAAATGAATTTTTATAATTATTTTATAATTTATTTTAAATCAATTAATATAATTATGTCATTTCGTTAAAATAGTTGTAGATTAATTATAAATTTATCATTTTTCCTAGACTCAACCCATTTATACTACATGAATCATCAATTATCATTTATCATGACCATGGTCTTCTGTAGGCCTAAACCATATCCATTTTTCTTCCTATTTTCTTTTCTATCTTTGTTTCTTATTTTTTAATTTTCTATTAATGCCTCCACCAAGTTAGAAGACAACCACCCATCCATATTGGCCCTTCCCCTTCCGACTCAACCTAGGTCGAAAGAGGGCTTTATCTTCCACCAGTCCAGCCGAGCAATCCAAGTTTTGATAGACTTTTCAAAGTTTCCAACTCCATTCGAGTACTGGGATGGAAATTTAGAACACTAACGTAAAAAGTGGGCTGCCCGATCCATACCCTAACGTAAATGACAAGGGAAAACAGCAGCCAACCAGGCACCAGCACCCAGCCACAGCCAATTCTCTGTCTCGGGACTCATATGATGTTCCAAACATTTTCTGGAATGACTTATAATTTGGGTGGAAAAAATATAAATAAAAGAGTGAGGCTACTATGCCGTCCCCACTCTTACTGCTGGCCGTACCGTCCAATAGTTTTTTTTTGTTACATTTTTTTAATACATTTAAATATTTTTTAAAAATAAAAAAATATATCAATACATTTAAAATCACTTTCTTAATCATTAAATAAAAAAATTTTTTTTTTTCGACCAGCGATCAACTTGGGCGGCATAGTAGGCTTTCTTTAAATAAAAATGTCTGTTTCAGTTTTAAATAGTATATGTGTACTTATAGTTTCATTTACAATTTTATTTGAAAATTTTATTTTGTTAGTCTTTCTTTTAAATTACAATTATTTTAAATTTTAAATTTCATAATTTTTAAATTTTTAGATTTTTTCTTAAAAACATTAGCTGATTTGGAATAAGAGATTATTATATATTATTATTCATAAATTTCAACTCATAAATCTCGTTACTATTTACAAATTATCTCAATTTATATTATCTCATCTCTATATATAAATATTTTACTTTAGTTTAGTCGATAACCATACGGCGGGGTCGGGCTTCTTGTAAACGTAGGTGCGGGGGTCAGACGTTGTACTTTCTGTCTCGTCTCTGTGGGGAGAATCAACGCACTTGAAAATCCAGCTGCAGCACCTTCGCCGGGTTAAAATCAGCGGCTTTAATTTGGAACCACTTGTATTCATTACCCCAGTAAACAATCTTCCAAGCAGGTAACGACACAAACAGTGGGCTCCCCCCACCCTTCCTTTATTTCCTTCTTTTATATATATATATATATATAGATACGGGTTCTTGCACTTTTGCCAAGCCTAAAAGCTTAACGAAAGCAATCAGTCTCTTTCCCACTCCTTCAACCGGTAGATAAACCTCGACTCTCAACTTTCTATGGCTTCTCTCTTGCTATTTCTGTCCCAACTTGTTCGTCCTGAAACCACATGTCTGTCCTCTTCCTCTTCAGGGTCTAAGAATGTTGCTGCTACAATCTGTTTCACCTCCCAACAGCCACACAGATATGAGGTAACCGAGGATAATGAGGTCTCGGAGGATATGGAGAATCTGCAGGAGTGTAGAGTTCGTGTCGAATCAGTTTGGCCTTAAATCTGCAAATCAAAACTGAGTTGTATCAGAAATTATTATTTGAAACTGAATCAAGAAAATTAAAGTTTTGGTGCACATGATGAAGGGTCGAATTCTCTCTATCTCTCTCTCTCTCTTTGTTTTCTTTATTTATTCCAGCAGGAAATTTACAACAAATAATCAATTTCTTGCCCATGATGATCTTATTCCAACTGGTTAATTGGGTCAAGCGATTGGATTTCCAATTGGATTTGGGTGCGTGAATTGTCAAGCGCTGTCTGAAAGATCAAGTGCATTTCAAGTTTCAACGTTGGCACCTGATTTTGAAAAATGGGTTTCAAAACCGCTCTCTCTTATAACCAACTAACAAAATAACGTTGTTTTATTATTATTTAATATTTTATCATTATTATTTAATATTTTATTATTATTTTTCATAATTTTTCATTACTATTAAAAAATCATATGAGATTACGTCACTACCAAAACATAGACTCAGAAATGAACAATACAAGACATCATAATTAGTTTCAACATCTATTAAAACTCTATTAAAAATAATTTCCAGACAACAATTCCACAATTGAAGAGTATCCTCAATGTTACGGGCATGTCTACACTTTGTGAAATTTCAAAATTTGAAAAAAAGATTGATAAGACAATTTATTTTCAAAGGTCCATGTGATGATAAAGAGGCAATCACATTTTTAATGGCTTTAACAACATTCGATGAGTCACCTTCCATAAATAAACTGTAAAAATCAATGCCTAACTTCATTTGCAAGGCCTTCTCAATTCTGTCAAAGTTTCAATTTTATCCACTGGAAAGACACCCCACATCATCTCTAAGTATAATACGTACTGCAGCAGTAGCTTTATCCTTAAACAAAATCCCATCAAAATTCATCTTAACCTGAGGAGGAGGTTGCTGGTGTGCTATTGCAGACAACAAAAAATAAAACTTATACTCTTAAAAATACATGTAGTAGTGCAAGTAATAATTATTTTTACGGAGAGTATTTAACCTAGTTTTATGCTATGTGAACAAGGATTGGGTAGAGGGGGGGGGGGGGTTTGAGTATAACGAAAACAATTTTAAAAAGAAGAACTAAGAAACAATTCAAATTAAAGTATCGAAATCAATCAAAAGAACAAACCTTGGTCTAAGTCAACATCCACCATTGAAATTTTACAACTAATCATCGATGCAAATATATATTAATTCATACTTTGAATATTCACCGTTGGAATTATTTTCCTATCTCTCCTTAGTTGTAGTTAATTAGAAAACAAGCGATCTAATTAACCTTAACCACTAAACAACCCAAGAAAAGCGCTAAAGATTTAATCTATTAGCAACCTTAAGAATTAGAGAGATCGATGAAGCTAAACAACACAAGCACAAGCGGTTGCATTTAATTTCATTGAGCGTTCTTTCTAAGATTTAATAATTTCTAACGTAGCAAATCATCAAATCTTAGTTGCTTCACAAATTAGAGAGATCAAACAATTACAGATTTGATGTCTAATCTAGCAATAGATTGCAATGAATAATAAACTAGTAAGCCCCCTAGTAATTAAACGAGACAATCATGAAAATAGGCATAGAAAAACATTCGATACTCAAAGCATAAATTGAACACTAAAAACAAATCAGATGTCACAGTTTTATTGATTCTGAGATTTCTGTTTCCTTTGACCAATTATGAAAGTTTAGCCACACAAAACCATCATGAAAATTGGAAGGAGGAGTTGGAGAAGAGGGGAGAGAGATGCCCTAGTACGATGATTTTTTTTTTCTTTTTTACACGTCCATGCCCCTTATTAGAATCCTACCAAATCTCCTAAAATATTTTAAACATTATTATCAAATAACCATATCCAAATCTGACTTAATTAAGGAAGATATTAAAAATAAAATAGTCCTAATATAACTAGGAAAGTAGTATTTTCCAGCTGTAACTTTTGTGTACCAAATCTCCAAAACGTCTGCAATTAAATCGTATATTTGAATTGTACAATAAGACCGAACATTTTGAAACGTCAGCAGTGCAGGTGCGTCAACTTTTTCCAGTTGTAACTTTCGTGCACCAGATCTCCAAAATGTCTGTAATTAAATCGCATATTTGAATTGCATGATAAGACCGAACATTCTGAAACGTCAGCAGTGCAGGTGTGTCAACTTCAAGCCAGATTTCGACCTTTATGAAGCCAGTATCTTTCAAAACTCAAAACATGAAAGTTGTATATATTTGTCTTGGTGTTCCATAGAATCTTGAATCATCTCAATCGGAGCTCGGATGAGAGAGTTATTCCCAGATTACGAATCAGTGTTGAAACTGTCCAGAATCTTCCAATTAGCTTCGTTTTGCATTAAATGACTCCATTTGCTTCCTAAATAAAAATATAAGAATAATGAGTACATTTAGGCAGTAAATAAGTAAAAGACTTAATATTAAGGGAGAAAAATATAACTCTTTGCATTCTCATCAGTTGCCACTTTAGCACTTCTCATTTTTCACAATCTGTGTAGTTGCTTTACTGTAACGTGTGGGCAGATTTCCATGTATAACCATTAAAAATTAAAAAAAAAACAAAAAAGAGGCTTGAAGGGAGCTTTCAGCAGATTCGGCTCATCAAGGGAGGTGAGAGACATAAAAGGATCCCTTGAAGAGGCCCAGTGATATTCCGTTTCCATTGTTTATACCCAAAATCATTTCTTGGGTTTTCCTTCTGGAAAATACTTACTCCACATATGGTGGGCACCGATTCAGGTTAAGATGAATTTTGATGGGATTTTATTATATTTAGAGATGATGCGAGAATGGTGCTTTTTGCTTTCAACCGAAAGGAAGAGTGTATCTTTGCCGTGGATGAAATTGAATCTTTGGCTGCATTGAGAGGCTTGCAAATGGTGTTAGGCATGTGTTTTTGCAGTTTAATTATGGAAGGTGATTCATAGAATGTTGTTGAAGCCATTAAAAATGGGACTGCCTCTTTATCATCACATGAGTCTCTCATTTTGGAAATAAATCATCTCATCCATCTTTTTTCATATTTTAAAATTTCACGTGGAAAGACAAGGTAATGAAGCAGCATATATGTAGACATGCCTGCAACATTGAGGATCCTCTTCAATTGTGTAATAGTTGTCCAGATATTATTTTTAATAGAGTTTTAGTAGATGTTGAAACTAGTTTTGGTTTATTGCATTGTTCATTTCTGGGCTGAGAGAGGACTTGTTACGTTTGGATAGTGAACTGATGTCTTATGACCTATAAATAGTAATGAAAAAATGATAAAAAATAATGATAAAATATTAAATAATAATAAAAATTAGATAAAAAATAATAAAATATTAAATAATTGGGAAGCGATAAAAAAACAGCCTTAATATTATATTTTGTATTGGGAGGTTCCTATTTTGAATGAAGTTGGTTAAAAAACAAAACAGAGAGAGAGAGAGAGAGAGAGAAAGAGAGAGAGGTTTTGAAACCCAACTGAGTGCCAACGTTGAAACTTGAAATGCACTTGATCTTTCGGATAGCACTTGACAATTCACGAACCCAAACCCAATTGGAAATCCAATCGCTTGACCCAATTAACCAGTTGGAATAAGATCATCATGGGCAATAAATTGATTATTTGTTGTTAATTTCCTGCTAGAATAAAGAACGAAAGCAAAGAGAGAGAGAGAGAATTCGACCCTTCATGTGCACCAAAACTTTAATTTACTTGATTCAGTTTCATATACTAATTTCTGATACAACACAGTTTTGATTTGCAGATTTAAGGCCAAACTGATTCGACACGAACTCTACACTCCTGCAGATTCTCCATATCTTCCAAGACCTTGTTACCTCGGTTAGTGGTTACCTCATATCTGTGTGGCTGTTGAGCGGTGAAACAGATTATAGTAGCAACATTCTTAGACCCTGAGGAGGAAGAGGATAGACATGTGGTTTCAGGACGAACAAGTTGGGATAGAAGTAGCAAGAGAGAAGCCATAAAGAAAAATAAAGCAGAGGAAATAACAGAATATAATTTGAATAAAAATGGTGTCTTATTTTTAATGAATGGCAACATGAACCCTTAGGCTATACAAGAGGAGTATTTATGCTAAGTAATACAATGATATCCCATATTCAAAAATTAAAATGAATCCCATAAAGTCTGCTATGTTGACATACGATCCTCAGATTTTTTAGTTGGCGTATATCTCTGATTTTCTGTAGTTAGTGTTGATCTCGGATAGGATCTTCTGCAGTTGGCATTGATCTCGAATCCTTTTGTTATTGACAACTTTATATTAGGATCTCCCTTATTAGCCAAAACTGATATATCTTCATGTTGATCTGATTCTTCCTTATTTTTAGGACTTGCTGGATCATCACTTTGGTTTGAACTTGTTGCCATTAGAGCTCCAATACCTCTCAACGTCCTCCATTGACGGCAATATTGTGAGTCTTCCCCCTTTTTCGTCCAGGAATCTCATGCTTCCTTATTGTTCCATAGACTCTTATTGTTGTTAAGTGTGCCAAGTTGTGGTATACTGCTAATACCCTCTCTCAAACTTGGTCGGGTTGGAGGCAAAGATTGGTTCAGAAATATTGAAGGGCTGCTTTTGACATTGGTTTTGTGAAGAGATCAACAACTTGGTTATCCGTGGAGATATGTTGAGTGATAAGCAGTCCATGTGCAACTCGTTCGTGTATAAAATGATAATCCAACTCAATGTGTTTGCTTTGAGCATGGAATACAAGGTTAACTGTCATATGAAGAGCACTGAGATTGTCACAGTAGAGTATGGGAGGAGACACCATTTTAATTTGAAGGTCTTTGAGAATGAATGTCATCCAAGTGAGTTCGGCTGCAAAGTTAGCCATACTGCGGTACTCTGCTTCCGTGCTTGATCGTGAAATTGTATGTTGTTTTTTTGCACACCACAAGATGAGGTTCCCTCCCAGGAATGTACAATAGCTTATGGTTGATCGTCTTGTAGTAGGACACCCTGGCCAATCTGCATCTGAGAAAGCAAAAAGATCAAGTGTAGTGTGTGAAGAAAAATGTAATCCCATTTCAATTGTTCCTTCGACATCTCGTAGGATACGTTAAACCATTTTTAAGTGTGTCATCGTGGGAGCATACATGAACTGGAATACTTAATTAACACTAAATGAAATATCTGAGCGAGTGAATGTAAGGTATTGTAAGGCTCCAACAAGACCTCAATAGTAACTTGGGTCTTCCATGAGAGTTTCATTGGAAGAAGTTTTGGTTTTAGCTTCAAGAAGTGTACTCATAGGCTTGCAATCTACCATATTGGAGCGTTCAAGTATGGTAAGAGCGTAGTGGGACTGAGATAGATGAAGCCCACTCTTTGTTGTCGTGATTTCCATTCCAAGAAAGTGATGAATTGGTCCCAAATCTTTCATTACAAACTTACCGCTTAGTAACTTAATGAAATTTGCAACAAGTGCTGGAGTAGATCTTGTAAGCAATATGTCATCCACATAAAGAAGTAAAAATAATGAACCAACTTCAGATTGATAAATAAACAATGAAGGATCGTCTAGACTACAAAAAAAACCAAATTTAAGAATAAAAACACTAAATCAATCAAACCAAGCACGTGGTGCTTGTTTTAATCCATAGAGTGGTTTTTTTAGTTTGCAAACATATGTTGGATGTTGCGGATCTGCCATTCTTGGTGGTTGCTGCATGTATAGATCTTCAGAAATTAATCCATGCAAAAAGTATTTTTTCCATCTAGTTGACGAATAGACCACTGCTTAACAAGAGCGATAGTTATAATCATCCGAATTGTTCCTGGTTTGATAATGGGAGAAAAAGTTTCAATATAGTCTATTCCATCAACTTGATGATAACCTTTTGCAACCAAACGCACTTTGAGTTGATCTAAAATCCCATTAGGCTTAAGTTTTGACTTGAATAACTATTTTGAACCAATGAAATGCATGCTAGATTTGCGGGGAACAACTTTCCATGTCTCGTTTTGATGAAGAGCAGCAAGCTCTTCATTCATGGCTGTTTCCAACCAGGGTGTGCTAAGGTTGTTTTGATGTCTTGAGGCTCACAGGGTATATTGGTAGAGGTGATTATGTTCAAGGCATACTCAGGATTGGGTTTTACCATACCTAGTTTTGATCTAGTGACCATGGGATGTGTGTGTTCTATAGGAGCATGTGTATGATGTGGTACTTTTGTTGATATGGTTGCTGGCTGTGGGGCTACGGTTGGATGTATTTCTAAATTTTCTGTCGACATGGTTGCTGGCTATAGGGCTACGGTTGGATGCATTTCTAAATTTACTGGTGTGTGTGTCTCATGTGGTGATGGAATTTCTGGTGTGCAAGTGTTGGCAGGGAATTCGAGAAAGTCATTTTCAATGTTTTCTGTGGTGGTTTGAGGTACTGCATTGAGAGGAAGTTGAGGTGAAGGTTCAGGTGACATGGAATTTTGTGGGAATGTTGTGGGAATGTTGTTGTGTTTTGAAGTTGAGGTAAGGGACTTAAACATGGAGCTGTGGAAGAGACCGATATGTCCCTACGAAAGGAGAAATATCAGTATGTGGTAACCAAGTGTCAAAAATATTTATAGCCAATGGTTTGCTGTTGTCATGCAAGAATTATTAGCAAACAGATGGATGAAAACATTTATAAGCCTTATGTTTTTCACTGTAACCTACAAAGATGCAAAGAAGTGTTTTAGTATCAAACTTATGACGTCGTGTATCCCAAGTGTAGGGAAAGCACTTAGATCCAAATGCTCGAAGTGATGAGTAAATCGGATGCGTTGCATGCAATGCAAAATATGGGGTTTCAAAATTGAGAGCTGATGAAGGTAGTCGATTCATGAGATAAACAGTTGTAGTGAAAACTTCTACCCATAAAAATAGAGGAGAACCACAATGAAACAACAAAGTCATACCTAATTCTCTTATCGTTCTATATCGTCTTACAACCATACCAGTTTGCTTGGAAGTGTATGGGGCTGATATTTGATGAGCAATACCTGTGGAAAGAAAGTGAGTTGACAGTTTTGAATTGATGAACTCACCTCTTCCATTAGAATGGAAGATTTTTATTTGCTTGTTGAATTGTCGAGCAACATATTTTTCAAAGGCTAAATATGCATTGAAAAAATCATATTTTTGCTGTAAAGAGATAATCCATGTATACTTAGAAAAATCATCTACCAAACAAGTATAATATCTGAATTTTGTAATAGAAAGAATAGGAGCAGGTCCCCACAAATTACAATGAATTTTCTCAAACTTGCTGGTACTTGAGTGTTTTGAACAAGAAAAAGGTAAACGACTAAGCTTTCATAGCTGACAACTATCACAAAGATGTTGCGATTTTGTTGTCCCTACAACATCAATTAATCCCTTATTTTTTAACATTTGCAAAGCTGAAGATTGAGGGTGGCCAAGGCTTCGATGCCAAACTTCTGCTGTGCCAGACTTGAAACGATGAGAGAAATAAAGTTCTGGTGAAGTGGGTTGGACATAGAGATCACCCTTGTGTTGCCCTGTTATCATTGCATGTCCTGTTTCCTGTTCCTTAACCCAAAAATCCACATTAGAAAACTTACAATTAACAGGAAATTGAGTGGTTAGCTGACTTATAGAGAGCAAGTTCTTTTTCATTTTGCTTTATATAAGAGTCTCCAATTGCAATAATTGGCATGGAAGATCCATCTCCAATTAACACTGAGTCGAAACGAGAATAATTTCGAATGTTAGTTAACACACCTAGCTTACCATCATGTGATTGGAAGCCCCGGTGTTGGTAGTCCATTCCGTGTCTGTTATGGTATTGTCCAGTGTCAATGCTGCAAGTGCTTGTGGAATTTCATCTTGTGAAGTTGATTTTTTTGGTACCCACCAGCATATTTTGGAAATATGGCCCATCATGCCGCAATATTGACATTGTTGATCACGGTATTTCTCCCTTTCGGATGGTGTCATGCGGCGTTTATCTGGTGGTGGAGGTCGGTGCTGTGCACTTGCAGGAGAAGAGTTGTAGGCTTGGCTTGAATTCTTGCTTTGCTGTGCCTGGAATCCATGTCCAGTTGACGTGAATTTTTGTGTTGATCCACGATATCCTGAATTGTTTGTCTGAGAACGTTGTTGTTGTTGTCCATAAAATGCCACTTGATGAGAGAGTGTTGAAACTTGGACGTCGGTGTGGCTAGAGAACCAATTTTGCCTTTGATCATAAATTTGGAGTTGAGAAACCAACTCAGAATAGGATGGTTTCGGAGGCTTTAACATAATTGTTGTGAATGTTTCATATTGTGGACCAAGGCTGGTGAGGAGACAAAATACCTTTTCTTGGTTTGGAACAGGCTTCCCAATTGCTGCTAAATTTTCATAGAGACCTTTGAAGATGCGGATGTGCTCTGTGATTGCTGGTCTTCTTTTTTTAGGTAGGTAAGCTGTTGATGCAAAGTGAATTCACGTTCTTTTGATTCTTGGGCATATGCATTCTTGAGAGCCTCCCATACTGCATGTGCTGCCTCAAGACCAATGACGAGTCTGAGAGCTTCCTTAGAGAGTGTCCCAATGATCCACCATCGATGAAGACGGTTAGACTTTTGCCATGCTATGAAAGCATCTGTTAATTGAGGAATTGTGTTGTCTGCATTTGTGGAGTTACTTGGGTTTGGTATAATATATTTGTTTGATGCAGGATCATCATTTTTCAGATGCCCCACTAATTCTTGGCTCTCGGCAAGAGCTAATGCATGCTCATGCCATAAGGTGGGGTGTAACGGGTCCGGTCCGGTCCTGTTTTGGACAAAATTTAGGACTGAACCGGTATGTACCGATTTTGTACTTTTTAAAAATGATTACGTACTGGTTACCCTCCTAAACTGGTATCTCCGGTTTTACCGGTTTTCGGTCCAGTCCGGTTTTTCGATTTTTTAAAATGTAAGTTTGTCATTAAAAATAAAAATTTGTTAATAAAAAAATCTGCTTCAAAAAATCTGTTCCTATTACAAAATGTGCACTACTAAAAAAATCTGTTTTAGTAAAAAAATTAGTATTAGTTATAAACTTATATATTAGTATAGTTATATAATATATTAGACTATATAATAGTATTAATATTATACTATTAGTATAGTTATATATTAGTATTAGTCATAAACTTATATATTAGTATATCTATATAATATATTAGACTATATATAATATAATTTAATATATATATTTTATGTTTAAAGCATATGATCAATTAAATTTTTATCCTCAAGATTAAACTTTTATTTTATAAATTAAAATAACATTATCTTGTATATAATTATATTAATAACATATGATCAAACAAATTACAAATGTTCATATTTAAAATTAACATTTTATGTTATAATTTATAAATTATAATAAACCCTTAGGCTATACAAGAGGAGTATTTAAGCAAAGTAATACAATGATCTTTCATATTCAAAAATTAAAATGAATCCCATAAAATCTGCTATGTTGACATATGATCTTCAGATTTTGTAGTTGCCGTATATCTCTGATTTTCTGCAGTTAGTGTTGATCTCGGATAGGATTTCCTGCCGTTGGCATTGATCTTGGATCCTTTTGTTATTGACAGATTTATATTAGGATCTCCCTTATTAGCCGAAACTGATATATCTTCATGTTGATATGATTCTTCCTTATTTTTAGGACTTGTTGGATCATCACTTTGTTTTAAACTTGTTGCCGTTAGAGCTCCAATACCTCTCAACGTCTCTCCATTGATTTCGGCAATATTGTGAGAGTCTTCTCCCTTTTTCGTTCAGGAATCTCGTGCTTTCTTATTGTTCTATAGACTCTCACTATTGTTGAGTGTGCCGAGCTGTGGTATACTGCTAATAAAGCCATGGAAAGTTAAGAGTCGAGGTTTATCTACCAGTTGAAGGAGTGGGAAAGAGACTTATTGCTTTGGTTTTAGCTTTTAGTCTTGGCAAAAGTGCAAGTACCGGTATCATATAAATAAATAAGAAGGAAGTAAAGGAAGGGAAAGATAGGGTGGGGGGAGCCCATTGTTTGTGTCATTACCTGTTTGAAATTGCTTACTGGGCAAATGAATACTAGGGGTTCCAAATTAAAGCCGCTGATTTTAACCCGGCGAATGGTGCTGCTACTGGATTTTCAAGTGCGTTGATCCTCCCCCACCTACGTTTACAAGAAGCCTGAACTCGACGCATGGTTATCGACTAAACTATAGTAAAATATTAATAATTTATTGAATTGAGAGATGAGATGATATGAGATAATTTGTAAGTAATAGTAAACTTTATGAGTTAAATTTTGTAAATAGTAATAAATAATAGTGAGAATCTCCCAATTCAAACCAGCTAAATGTTTTTAAGAAAAAATTATTAAAATTTGAAAATTATGAAATTTTAAAATTAAAAATAATTTTAATTTAAAATAAAAACTAACAAAATATTTTTTTAGTAAAATTATAAATAAAAATATAAGTACATATATACTATTTTAAACTAAAATAAACATTTTTATTTAAATTTTTCCAACCCAAATTATAAGTCATTCCAGAAAATGTTTCGACCATCACATGTCCCAAGACTGAGCATTGGCTATGGCTGGGTGCTAGTACTTGGTTGGCTGCTGTTTTCCCTTGTCATTTACGATAGGGTATGGATCGGGCATCCCACTTTTTACGTTAGAGTGTTCCAAATTTCCATCCCAGTACTCGAATGGAGTTGGAAACTTTGAAAAGTCTATCACAATTTGGATTGCTTGGTTGGACCGGTGGAAGATAAAGTTCTCTTTCGACTTAGGTTGGGTCGGAAGGGGAAGGGCCATAGATGAAGGGGAACCTAAACCATAATTTTACTTCACTCGAAAAATAAGTGAGTTTGAGATTACCATATATAATAAAGTTTTTAATGTTAATCATGGCCCTTTTTATGTGCACAATCACATGAGCAGTGTTTGTGAACTAGGAGTGTTAAATCGTGTTAACGAGTCGTATTCGTATTGTGTCAAGATATGTATATACTATATAGGTCAACCCTAACCTGACCCATTAAACTTATCGTGTCAAAATCTCAAACTCTAACACGACTCATTAACATAACGGGTCATGTCGAGTCAACCCATTTTGACCTGTTTATGTAAATGGGTTGAACAGATCCGAAATTAACCCGTTTGACCTAGTTAAGTATAACATAATTTTATATAAATGTTAAAATCACAATATCTATAAAAAAAAATATAAAACTAACTACAAGTCCAAAATTACAATTCAAACAGTAAAAATATCGAAATTAAAATCTCAATGATTTTATTTTTAGGTATAAATGTATAATTGTAACTTTAACTTTCTTAACGGGTCATAACATGTTGACCCGTTATCAACCCTTTAAGCAATCGTGTCTTAACGGGTCAATCTGTTTTGACCTGAACCCATTAAGGCTAAATCCTAACCCGGTTTTATCATGTTATTCATGTTGGGTTAATAAGTCATATCACATATTGACACTCTTGCTCTGAACAATGAAATCACCGTGCATAAGCATTGTTTAAACACTAGTCATTGTATCGGTTTTCAAAGCAATTTTTTATTCGGTAAATGTGTTTAAAACGTTTTTCAAGTTGTTAATAGTTTTTGGCATAACTTTTTAACAAAATTTGAATTTGGTACTTCAAAATTTTTCAATGTTTTTAAATGCTCATAGCACTCTTTCTAAAACTTACAAAACATATTATTAAAGAGAGCTTTTAAACTGGTAATTTTTGTTTTTAATTTCCAAACTCCAAAGCAAATGGATACTAAGGCCACGCTTGGATATTTAGAATATCTCAATATATCTGAGAATAATAGTTAAATGATTTGAGTTAAGATGTTTTATTATGTTTTGAGAAATGAGAGAAAAATAATTGAGTAAAAATAGAGTTAATCTTCCTGCAGGCACATCTGATACTCTCCTATCAACAACGTCGAATGGTAGCCTACCACGTAGACTCTACATGAACCCAATGGTAAACCGTGATTTAGAGGAAGAAAAAAAATATATACGAGTGATTTGTAGTGTCCTCCCCCCCCCCCCTCCTTACCAATAAAACCTTTGAGGAGCAGGGGCCACCATTGTAAAACCTTCGAGGAATAGGGCCCCACTGTCGAAAAACCTTCGAGGAGCAAGGGCCACGTCTGATCGAAACCCACTCCCTTTCTCGGATTCCTGTCCACGCTATCCCTCCTCCATGTGACTCTCTTGTCCGTAAGTCACCCTCTCTCTCTCTCTCTCTCCACATTAAGTCGTCGTAGTTGCGGGTCATGGAATTTCCAGTTCCAGTATTATTATCCTCGTTTTTAAAATTGTGTTTGATAAACTAATTTCCAGTTCAAGAATTTGGTCTTGTTTGTTTAAAACTGTGTTCATGATTTTAATGGAAACCTGTTGTAATTGATGCTATGAGTATTGTGATGTAATAAGGATTCGGAGGAGTTATGAATGACAGTTGCAAGAATGGAAATGAGAGATGCAGGAAAGGTGTTTGATAAAAGGTTTCAAAGAGCCACAAGTTAAAATCACATTCAAACAAACTCCACTCAATGCCTCAATATTTGCTTGGACATGAGGGCTAGAACATAGGTTAGTTTTTTGTTGAAATAAAATAAATGTAACATCTATCACTTTGAAAATACCATCCTAGCAATATCATTTCCAAATAAAAACATTGTCACATGCTCTGACTTTACAGAGGCTCTTCACCATTATATTGGTTCATATTCACATAGCATAGAGTTTAACGTTGTTTTCTCCCTCTTTCGAAATATGTTCAAAGCATTTATGTTAGCCTTTAAATTATTGAGCCTTGGTCATATATGTAAATAGATAGGTGTCACTTTTATATAAACTAGTGTCAACTTTTGCTAAAATTAGCATAAGTTCCCGTTCCTAAGGTCCTCTAACTATATTTAATACTTGGTTTTCTACTACACCTACACACACACACATTATTTTCTGAGGCCACTGATCAATCATTTGTTAGCCTACATTCTACTTGCAGTTGGACCAAGATTGTTTGTCAATATTAGATTTCCTCCTTAAGTACTGGTACAACACAACAATTATATGTAGCTTTTGTGCTTCCAAAATTTTTATTTTGTGCTTTCCAATATTTGCAGACCTAATGATATATACTAGCCAAATCCATACAGCACTACTACTATGTTGGCAAGCTTTATTTAGACATTAGACCCACTTTTGAATTCATCATCATCTTCCTTGTGGAACTTGCATACCGAAGCCAAGCGATATGAAACACACTTACAGCGGTACTAGTTCAGGTTCTTGGACTTCAAGAGCAAAAGACCGACCTACTTTGGAGAGACCACTTTGCTACTGTGGGATTCCATCAAAACTAAGGATTTCTGGCAAAGATACTAGTTTTGGCAAACGTTTTTTCAATTGTCCAAACTATAAGATCAACAAACAATACATATTTTTTCAATGGATTGATTTTGAAATGCAACAAAACAGTTGCTGCAAAATGACTTTGGAGTTAGCTCAAAAAAGGAACAATATGATCAATCAAGAACGTGTAATGGCTGAAGAAACAAAATTTAAAGTTATGGAAAAGAAGTACAAGGGAACATTAAAAGTTTTATTATTGTCATGATTCTGTATTGTTGTGATTTGTGTTGTACTTATTTTGTATCTGAATGAGAATCATGTATGTCAGGTTATGCTAAGATCCCATGGTTATTAGCTTGTTCGTAATTAAATTTTGTAGTTCTCCAAAGAAGTACTTTTGGAATGTATCTAGACCATTTCTAAATGTAAGGAAAGACTGAATGTATTACATTTTGTATAAGAAGATGAATCTCTTCACATTTTCTAAACAAGATATTGCAGTAATTTTCTGCAGTCAACCAAACAAGTAGTCAAATACATAATATTGATCGTTGCTACATGTTCAAACATAAAAAGATGCAGCCACTCTGAAAATATATTCAAAATACAATGACTTCAAAAACATAGGTCCAAATACATTAAGGTCCCGTTTGGTTGTTAAACTCATTTGAGTTCAACTCAGTTTAGTCAAATTTTAAATCAAGTCTAACATCTAAACACTCAACTCTTAAATTACTAAATTTATTTTAACACAAAACTTCTTTACACGTGGGATCCACAACCTTTTTCAATTCAAGATCCATGCTTTTTCAATTTATTTTAAACACCAACCTCATGTCTCTTCTTGAAGATCCATGCTTTGTGATATGTTGTCAGTTATTTTTTCAAGATCCCTACATAAGTACTATACCTCACTGAAGGGCAGTTGTTCTTCGCATGACCCTCAATCTTGCAAATACTGCAACACCTTTTCTTCACTGATTGAGTCTCTTTTGGGTTCTTTGCTTTCAAAATATTTGGTCATCCTTTCATTGGCTCCCGTTGAGGATCCTGTAAAGTTTGTGAGAAATTTGATGCAACTTGAGATCTTAACATATGAGAATCATTCGTTGACATGTCTCCACCTTTTATATTTTTCTCGACAATATCTTCCATAAAAAACAACTCCTTGTGGACCTTATTTAAGGCAAGAGAGAGGTGGTTCATTCTTTGACTTGATTGTGAGCCTAGTTCTATAATATCGAAAAATTGCATCATCAACTTGTTTTTTCGTATAATCGGATCTTCTTGTGTCATTGCAAGCCCTTGGGAATTTGGTATTTCAAGTATACCTCAACTCTTAGCAATGATTGTCCATCTCTCTAGAATATAATGATGTGGCAACATATCTAACTTCTCTTTCTTGGCAAGGACACATAAAATATGCCTACAAATAATACCCAGAAACTCAAACATAAGACATGTATATGTTGTCTTCACTCCTCCACTCTCCAAAATCACATAATAAATAGATTTTTCTTTGCCATGAGGTGTCACTCCATACATCTTATTTTCACCCTCTTTGTTTTTATAGACTTTGGGCCCCTCTACTTCAATTTTTTGACGTGTTTTCAAAATCGCTTTAGTCAATTTCATTCTCACATCCTTCTCTTTTTCCTTGAAATAATGCACATCTAAGGTTTTCTCGTATTGATACATAAAGTCATTGACCATCGTGCTCGAACGAACATAATCCTTTAAAAATTTATTCATGCTCCCGCTCTTTTGCATGGTTGACATTCCGACACAAAGCGTGGTTCGTAAGTAAACCGGAACCCACTTACCCCGTCGGTTGTAAAGATTTGTAGCCAATTATCATCGACTAGACCATACAGCACTAGTATTGAACTTCATTCCTCCTCGAACTCATCAGCCTTTATTGTCTCATGGATACAATGATGAAACTATTTTTTAAAGTCTTCATTGCTACTTGAAGCCCCATGCAGTTGCTTTTCTTTTCTTTTTTTGGGTTCGCGCGGAGGGGGGGTGTTTTAAGGTGATGTAGTTGGTACTGTTCCATGATTTTTGTTGCCTCACGACAGTTCGAAACCTGGACCTTTACAGATCGTTCGTTGCCAAAATTTGGAATTGATTCTTGAAAAAAACACTAGAAAAGTGGCTCAGAACTTAGAGAGAGTAAAAGATTGATCCCAGCTTGAGAAACCTTCTTATCAAGTTAATGGAAAAGCCATAATCTCCAATGGTTCTATACGTCAAATCCTCATATGGGCATGTGATCAGAAAAATCTAACTCATAGTGGAATATAGGGAGACATTACCCACAGTGCGTCAAAGTTTCTCTGCGCTAGTGTTTCCCTCATGGAAGTTAAAATATAGATCCGTCGTCTAAAAACTCGTATTGATATTGAAGTTCACCCAAAACCCTAAGGGGTTTATGGATTAGTGCCAAAGCAGGGGGAACAGTAGTTAAATGGTAGAAAGAAGGAGAAAGGATGATACTAGCTGTTGATCATCCATTGGTTTTCAGTTTACTAATGATTTTTTTTCCCCTCTGAGTGTATTTTCATTTCTTCCCTCAAGCTTTTGAGCCGTTATCGAAAAGTCTTGCTTTTTACTTTATATTTTCAAAAATCCTTTTTTGTCCGTATCTCTGATATCACAAGGTGTTGAATCCCCAAAATACAAAAATGCATGAAGGGTAGAAGATAAAAATTATCAATGGTGATTAAGAAGTAAGTTGCTTAATGAATGTTGATCAGATTCCATTGTTTATTTGGAAGTGAACCCAAATAATTAAAAAAAATGAAGTATTTTTACTATAGCCAGAAGGAGATTTCTAGGGCTATGAAATTGATCCTAGTCCTTTTTCTTTGCAAACTTTGCCATTCTCTTCCTCAACCCTTCGAGAGTAACACCTTCTGATCTCTCTGCAACACCTGTCATTGAATTCTCTGATCATCTGCTTTGCTTCTCTTACTCACAAAATGTTCGCTGGATAATGTAAATACTCACAAATTAAATGCTTTGCTTCTTTTCTCTTATCTCTGCAAGAATTGAAAACTGTAAATAGTAAATAAACAAGCAGGGATTTGATCCATGCCTTTCCCGGAGACGCAAAAGAAAAAAAGCTCATTCACCGGGACTTTTGTTTACCGAATGCTGCTCGTCCATTGGATTTGGCGATAGGCGTGTCGGTGGCAGCCTTGCCATTTGGAGGAACCAGCGGTTATGTAGTCTAATATACCTATAGCATTTTTGGTCTCTCAGGTGGATTTTGTTTTTAGAAAAATATTACAAGAAAATCTTACGTTATCTCCCTCCAATCAACGTATCATTTATTTTCATTTAACTACATATATATTTAAAAAATAAGATAAAATAATAAAAATATAAATCACTTGTGTATAATATAAAGCTTCAACTAGATTTTTTCTTTATTTTTCATTTTAGATTTGTCTAGGCTTAGTTTAACCAGGGCTTTCCCAAGTAAAAAACACGGCATGATCAAAATATTTTTTTTCAAAAAATTCTACTAATAACCTCTACACCACATACTATACATGATTTTTTTTTAATATGTAGTGTATGAATAATAAATAGAAGAATTCTTTTAGTTTAGTAAGAATAAAAAAAATAAAATCAAAGAATAAAAGTAAATTGTGATGTGTAGTGCATAGATGATGGATAAAAAGAAAATGATACTTGCAGTTGTGAAGTATGCATACGCCGTGCAATTTTTTTGAAAAAAATAAATAAATATAAGCTTTACATAAAAAAAATGTAATAATAATTTTTTTTTTCAAAATAAGTGCACGCTTGCACATTCTACAGTAGCATGACTATGGATAAAATGTCTTTTTTTTCAACCAATAGGAGTGATATATTCAGCAAAGGTGGCCTTACGCGACAATGATAACATCATAACAGTAGTCTAACACCATCCATTAAAAATATTCTAATAGGAAGTGCTAGACGATCGAAAGTTTACAAGTTGCATGCGTTTGAGTAATAATTTAGACGGATTTTATTTAAAAATTTAAGAAAATTTTATAGTGCAGTTATAGACGTGTTTCACCCCCGCCACCTCACAATCACCTGCATTAAAAGATTAGATGGCTTCAGGGTTCAATGGGAAGCTTCTCTCTGATACCTAAGTCAATGGCTGCAAGAATAATCTTTAATCTCCAAGAATCAGATCCTTTTTATGTACCTGGGTTTTCCTCTAATATAGAGCTTCTGAACTTTCTTAACGGGTCATAACAAGTTGATCCGTTATCAACCCTTTAAGCAATTGTATCTTAACGGGTCAACCTGTTTTGACCTGAACCTATTAAGGCTTGAACCCATTAAGGCTAAACCCTAACCCGGTTTTATCATGTTATTCATGTTGGGTTAACAAGTCATGTCACATATTGACACTCTTGTTGTGAACAATGAATCACCATGCATAAGCATTGTTTATCATGTTTTCAAAGCTTTTAATTATTCGGTAAATGTGTTTAAAACGTTTTTCAAGTTGTTAATAGTTTTTGGCATAACTTTTTAACAAAAGTTGAATTTGGTACTTCAAATTTTTTCAATGTTTTTAAATGCTCATAGCACTCTTTCTAAAACTTACAAAACATATTATTAAAGAGAGCTTTTAAACTGGTAATTTTTGTTTTTAATTTCCAAACTCCAAAGCAAATGGACAATAAGGCCACGCTTGGATATTTAGAATATCTCAATATATCTTTGAATAATAGTTAAATGATTTGAGTTAAGATGTTTTATTATGTTTTGAGAAATGAGAAAAAAAATAATTGAGTAAAAATAGAGTTAATCTTTCTGCAAGCACATCTGATACTCTTCTATCAACAACATCGAATGGTAGCCTACCACGCAGACTCTACATGAACCCAATGGTAAACCGTGATTTAAAGGAAGAAAAAAAATATATACGAGTGATTTGTAGGGTTAATAAGTCATGTCACATATTGGCACTCTTGTTGTGAACAATGAATCACCATGCATAAGCATTGTTTAAACACTAGTCATTGTATCAATTTTCAAAGCTATTTATTATTCGGTAAATGTGTTTAAAACGTTTTTCAAGTTGTTAATAGTTTTTGGCATAACTTTTTAACAAAAGTTGAATTTGGTACTTCAAATTTTTTCAATGTTTTTAAATGCTCATAGCACTCTTTCTAAAACTTACAAAACATATTATTAAAGAGAGCTTTTAAACTGGTAATTTTTGTTTTTAATTTCCAAACTCCAAAGCAAATGGACAATAAGGCCACGCTTGGATATTTAGAATATCTCAGTATATTTTTAAATAATAGTTAAATGATTTGAGTTAAGATGTTTTATTATGCTTTGAGAAATGAGAAAAAAAATAATTGAGTAAAAATAGAGTTAATCTTTCTGCAGGCACATCTGATACTCTTGTATCAACAACGTCGAATGGTGGCCTACCACGCAGACTCTATATGAACCCAATGGTAAACCGTGATTTAAAGGAAGAAAAAAAATATATACGAGTGATTTGTAGTGTCCTCCCCCTCCTTGCCAATAAAACCTTTGAGGAGCAGGGGCCACCGTTGTAAAACCTTCGAGGAGTAGGGCCCCATTGTCGAAAAACCTTCAAGGAGCAAGGGCCACGTCTGATCGAAACCCACTCCCTTTCTCGGATTCTTGTCCACGCTATCCCTCCTCCATGTGACTCTATTGTCCATAAGTCACCCTCTCTCTCTCTCTCTCTCTCTCTCTCTCTCTCTCTCTCTCTCTCTCTCTCCACATTAAGTTGTCGTAGTTGCGGGTCGTGGAATTTCCAGTTCCAGTATTATTATCCTCGTTTTTAAAACTGTGTTTGATAAACTAATTTCCAGTTCAAGAATTTGGTCTTGTTTGTTTAAAACTGTGTTCATGATTTTAATAGAAACCTGTTGTAATTGATGCTATGAGTATTGTGATGTAAAAAGGATTCGATGGAGTTATGAATGACAGTTGCAAGAATGGAAATGAGAGATGCAGGAAAGGTGTTTGATAAAAGGTTTCAAAGAGCCACAAGTTAAAATCACATTCAAACAAACTCCACTCATTGCCTCAATATTTGCTTGGACATGGGGGCTAGAACATAGGTCAGTTTTTTGTTGAAATAAAATAAATGTAACATCTATCACTTTGAAAATACCATCCTAGCAATATCATTTCCAAATAAAAACATTGTCACATGCTCTGACTTTACAGAGGCTCTTCACCATTATATTGGTTCATATTCACATAGCATAGATTTTAATGTTTCTTTTCCCTCTTTCGAAATATGTTCAAAGCATTTATGTTAGCCTCTAAATTATTGAGCCTTGGTCATATATGTAAATAGATAGGTGTCACTTTTATATAAACTAGTGTCAACTTTTGCTAAAATTAGCATAAGTTCCCGTTCCTAAGGTCCTCTAACTATATTTAATACTTCGTTTTCTACTACACCTACACACACACACACACACATTATTTTCTGAGGCCACTAATCAATCATTTGTTAGCCTACATTCTACTTGCAGTTGGACCAAGATTGTCTGTCAATATTAGATTTCCTCCTTAAGTACTGGTACAACACAACAATTATATGTAGCTTTTGTGCTTCCAAATTTTTTATTTTGTGCTTTCCAATATTTGCAGACCTAATGATATATACTAGCCAAATCCATACAGCACTACTACTATGTTGGCAAGCTTTATTTAGACATTAGACCCACTTTTGAATTCATCATCATCTTCCTTGTGGAACTTGCATACCGAAGCCAAGCGATATGAAACACACTTACAGCGGTACTAGTTCAGGTTCTTGGACTTCAAGAGCAAAAGACCGACCTACTTTGGAGAGACCACTTTGCTACTGTGGGATTCCATCAAAACTAAGGATTTCTGGCAAAGATACTAGTTTTGGCAAACGTTTTTTCAATTGTCTAAACTATTGAAGTCCAAACACACTTTAAACTCAGTTTAGATGGGTCTCACATAACTCCCTCCATTACTCAACTCACTACTATTAATAATTAACTTAACTCAATTCAGCTCATCTCAACATCCAAACGCAGCCTTAAACTCATCTTAGGTGGACCCCACAAAACTTAATCTACCATCCTAATTCACTACTATTAATATAGAACTTAACTTAGCTTAATTCAGCTCAACATCCAAACGCAACCTAAGTTTCACTCCAAATGTCCAAATGTTCAAAATATCATAAATTCTTGAAACAACCTTAAACAAACCCAGATCTTCAACAACTCCAAATAACCCTTCAAATGCACTCTAACAAGCTTTTATCTCCATTCTCATTAACTGTATGATAAAAAAAAAATCAAATAAGTTTGCAAACAACAGCACCATCATGTTCCATACATAGAATATTTTAAACACCAACCTCATGTCTCTTCTTGAAGATCCATGCTTTGTGATATGTTGTCAGTTATTTTTCCAAGATCCCTACATAAGTACTATACCTCACTGAAGGGCAGTTCTTCGTATGACCCTCAATCTTGCAAATATTGCAACGCCTTTTCTTCACTGATTGAGTCTCTTTTGGGTTATTTGCTTTCAAAATATTTGGTCATCCTTTCATTGGCTCCCATTGAGGATCCTGTAAAGTTTGTGAGAAATTTGATACAACTTGAGATCTTAACATATGAGAATCATTCGTTGACATGTCTCCACCTTTTAAATTTTTCTCGACAATATCTTCCATAAAAAACAACTCCTTGTGGACCTTATTTAAGGCAAGAGAGAGGTGGTTCATTCTTTGACTTGATTGTGAGCCTAGTCCTACAATATCGTAAAATTGCATCATCAACTTGCTTTTTCGTATGATCGGATCTTCTTGTGTCATTGCAAGCCCTTGGGAATTTGGTATTTCAAGTATACCTCAGTTCTTAGCAATGATTGTCCATCTCTCTAGAATATAATGATGTGGCAATATATCTAACTTCTCTTTTTTGGCAAGGACACATAAGATATGCCTACAAATAATACCCAGAAACTCAAACATAAGACATGTATATGTTGTCTTCACTCCTCCACTCTCCAAAATCACATAATAAATAGATTTTTCTTTGCCATGAGGTGTCACTCCATACATCTTATTTTCACCCACTTTCTTTTTATAGACTTTGGGTGCCTCTTCTTCAAATTTTTGACGTGTTTTCAAAATCGCTTTAGTCAATTTCATTCTCACATCCTTCTCTTTTTCCTTGAAATAATGTGCATCTAAGGTTTTCTCGTATTGATACACAAAGTCACTCACCATCGTGCTCGAACAAACATAATCCTTGAAAAATTTATTTATGCTCCCGCTCTTTTGCATGGTTGACATTCCGACACAGAGCGTGGTTCGTAAGTAAACCGGAACCCAGTTACCCTGTCGGCTGTAAAGATTTGCAGCCAATTATCATTGACTAGACCATATCGCACCAGTATTGAACTTCATTCCTCCTCGAACTCATCAGCCTTTATTGTCTCATGGATACAATGATGAAACTCTTTTTTAAAGTCTTCATTCCTCCTTGAAGCCCCATGCAGTTGCTTTTCTTTTCTTTTTTTGGGTTCGCGCGCGCGGGGTGGGGGGGGGGGGGGTGTTTTAAGGTGATGTAGTTGCTATTGTTCCATGATTTTTGTTGCCTCACGACAGTTCCAAACCTGGACTTTTACAGATCGTTCGTTGCCAAAATTTGGAATTGCATCTTGAAAAAAACCACTAGAAAAGTGGCTCAGACCTTAGAGAGAGTAAAAGATTGATCCCAGCTTGAGAAACCTTCTGATCAAGTTAATGGAAAAGTCATAATCTCCAATCAACGTATCATTTATTTTTATTTAAATACATATATATTCAAAAAATAAGATAAAATAATAAAAATATAATTCACTTGTGTATAATATAAAGCTTCAAGCAGATTTTTTCTTTATTTTTTATTTTAGATTTGTCTTGGCTTAGTTTAACCAGGGCTCTCCCAAGTAGAAAACATGGGATGAAAATATTTTTTTTCAATAAATTCTACTAATAACCTCTACATCACATATTATACATGATTTTTTTATTTTTTAATATGTAGTGTATGAATAATAAATAGAAGAATTCTTTTAGTTTAGTAAGAATAAAAAAAATAAAATCAAAGAATAAAAATAAAGTGTGATGTGTAGTGCATAGATGATGGATAAAAAGAAAATGATATTTGCAGTCGTGAAGTATGCATATGCCGTGCGATATTTTTGAAAAAAATAAATAAATATAATCTTTACATAAAAAAAATTTAATAATAATTTTTTTTTCAAAATAAGCTTTCACATTCTATAGTAGCATGACTATGGATAAAATGACTTTTTTTTTCAACCAATAGGAGTGATATATTCAGCAAAGGTGGCCCTACGCGACAATGATAACATCATAACAATAGTCTAACACCATCCATTAAAAATATTCTAATAGGAAGTGCTAGACGATCGAAAGTTTACAAGTTGCATGCGTTTGAGTAATAATTTAGACGGATTTTATATAAAAATTTAAGAAAATTTTATAGGGCTATTATAGACGTGTTTCACCCCCGCCACCTCACGATCACCTGCAACCAAAGATTAGATGGCTTCGGGGTTCAATGGGAAGCTTCTCTCTGATACCTAAGTCAGTGACTGCAAGAATAATCTTTAATCTCCAAGAATCAGATCCTTTTTATGTACTTGGGTTTTCTTCTTATATAGAGCTTCTGAACCATTCTGTTGCTTAAATGATAACAGATATATCAATTATTCAAATTCAAACTTGGGGATGACTTTAATGGATTGTTATTGTAACTGCTCTTAACCTGTATCACCGTTGGGTGGTTATCCAGTCGCTTTTGGAGAGTGGGTTGGGTCCTCTCAGATTTAATGGGCCTCTTCGGTATTGAGAATCAAATTAGGCCTAGGCCAAGTCCCAGACCCATACTGTACTGACCGAGAGGAATGTCCTCTCCAGTTACCCAGTGAAGTCTCATTACACCCAGTGTGATGGGACTTGAACCATAGCGCCATTTTAGTTTTTGTGGCGTGTCAGGGCGCCATTTCATCTCTATTCCTCGGTCATGTCAACCCTCATCTCACGTACCCTCCTATTAATGTTCCTTAGACATTCATTTTCCCTCTCCTTTCGAACTTCTGTCTCTTTCACATTTCTTGCTCTCTTTATGAGTTCTTGCTCTCTTTCCGAGTTCTTGCTTTTTTTTTTTTTTTTTTCTTGCTCTCTTTCCTTCGTCCATGGCTTCTTCTTCTTCCAAAGGTAAGGGTGTGATTTCTGCTTTTGACCCTTCACCACCTTGCGACTCCTCTCCCTGAGTTGTCGTTGCTCCTCCGGCATCCATATTTACGGGCTCTCACTGGTCTTCAACCATCACTTCTCGCAAACTAGAGAATGCTCGAAACAACTTCAACATTTCCAACTTTGTCGATTTGAGGGACCCTACTCGAGACCGGAAAGCTATCGACGCCAAAGGTATGGTCGTTTCTGTTGCCCTTTACTTTGTTATGTTTACCATGGGACTTCGATTGCCCTTCGTGCGACCAGTTCGTGACGTGTTAGACGTCCTAGGGCTCGACCCAGCTCAATTAGACCCTAACACATGGAGAATTTTGATGGCTTGATGCGTTTTGTGGTGAAGGGTACTAGAACCTGTTGGCGATCAATACCTAGACTTAACAGCTCGAGAGTTTTTTTTCCCTTCACTGGTTTAGGCGTTTGGATGTGAATCTTTGCAGTTTTAAGGCCAAGAAGGCATTGGTTGATTTCGAGATAAAGTATTCGCGTGTAAAAGATTGGAGCAATAAACTTTTCCTGCTTACTGGCTAGGGTTGGGAATTTCTCGCCAATGAAGCTCTCACTCGGGAGTTTCCTATTAGGGCGTGCTGGTCTCTTGTTCCTAATGGGGATGCCTTTGAAGTTATTCTTTCCCCACGTGAGGAGGCCCGTGTGAGGTTGGTTGATTCTTGTGCTCAGGCTCAGGCTTATCCCAACTCATATTTTTTGGATGTGCTTCTGACCCCTGCCAACATTGAGAAGTTCCTAGTCAGGCCCATATATTAGGACGTGAGTTTTTGGTTGCCCCCCGCCGGCAGATGAGTAGAAAAAAAAAAAAGAAATGCCTTTGTGCAGATGGATCAGAAAAGAGAAAACACAAATGGGCTCGTATCTCGCCTCGTTTAGATGAGTCCATCTCGTCGATGTGTGACTCCTTGCACCCCCTTGCGCTAAGTGGAGGAAGTAAGTTGGCTCCTCTTCGGGAGTACCAAACTAATCGACGCCCCAAGTGAGTGGAGGTGATATTAAATTGGCTCCCCCTCAGTCTAAACTGAGTGGAAAGACCTCCCAAGCGAGTGGGAGAACGAAGGCGGCACCTCAGGAGAGATTGAGCAAGCTATCTAATTTTGTGGCGCCATCTACTCTTTCCTTGGATGACGTGATGTCTCTAGCCGAAGAGGATCATGAGGCCATTATTACGGCAGAAGCTGCTGTTGCGGCTGCTATTCAGTCCTTAAACACATTAGGAGATGTTTCTACAAAGAAGGGTGATGATAACCCATTGGAGGAGGATGATATGGCCCTTATGAATCCTGACTTTCTGGTGCATCCATTTACTCAAATGAACTTCCAATCCTTCAAGGCTCCTCCTCTACCTGCATTGCCTTTGTACCCGCCTTCCATTGCTCGGTCTCTTGATGTTCCCGTGGAACCTTCTCGGGTGGAAAATGTTGAGGGAGAACATGTCAAGGAGGAATATGTTGAGGAAGCAGTAGCAGGTTCTGGCTCACCACTTGCTTCAACGATATCTGGTGGAACTACTCCTGACTTACCTTTTGTTTTCCCAACCCTTTCTCTCGCCAGTGAGAGCAAGGTTTCAATCCCTTCTCTCTCTCGCTCTCCCCCCCCCCCTAAGGGAGAGGGCAAGCTGCCATTGATTGTTCTTGAGGAAGATTTTCAAGTTACTCAGGGACCATCTCACTGGGATGAGGCTAAAATGTGTTCAGGCCCATACGTTCAGGCACCTGCTAGTCTCCCACCTGGTCAGGCCAATTGAGCATCTCCTCGGGGGCTTTTTGAAAATACTTCTGTTCAGGCCTCTAACCTGAGGAGACCTTCTTGCCCTCATTTGTCTGGTTTCTCGCCTTCCTCACATGCTCGTCATGAAAAGGTTTTCAAAGTCGCCATTCAACATCTTCAGTGTATTTTTGCGTTTGTAATCTTCTCGTACCCACTTACCATTTTCTGTGTGTTTTTGTCGTTATTTCTTGAAAAGATATTAACATTCAACTCAATTTTTTTTGGGTTCTATTGCCTTGCTGCCAACTTGGTGGAAGAAAGATTACATCTGGAGGAGGAAAATGATCGAATGGCCAATGAGTTGGCCCTGCTGGAAGCTCTTTCCCGCACAGTTGACGATGATTTGGTTGCTCTCCGTGTCAAGGTTGAGTCATTTTAGGGAGAGTTGGCGAGTTCTGCTGTGGATGCTGACTACTATAGCCAAGAAGTGGCTGTACTCGGGAAGGAGCAAGATGATCTTACTACTCGTAAACCAAACGAAGAACATTGAGCAAGAGCGAGATGACTTTCTGCTCATCTCCTCTAGGCTGTGATGGTTGTGCAGGAAAGGGATGATTTGGCCAGTCGCCTTCGACAAGTAGAAATGGCTGTGTGGGAGAGGGATTACTTGGCCACCTAAGTGGAGGCCTTCAACAAAGAGAGAGACAAATTGGCCATTCGGGTAGAGCTTGCTTTGAAAGAGCAAGATGATTTGGTTGCAAGCCATGACCGGATAAAGGTAGAGCTTGAAGAGGCGAAGGTAGCCAAGTCTGACTACGCCTCTCGCATGGCTTCCTTAGAGGACAAGCGGCGAGAGCTACTTATAAAATTGGGTGTGGAGGAAGGCGTGAAAGCAGAGCCCGAAAAGGCTTTGACTGAGGTGAAGAAAAATCTCAAAAATAGTGATAACGAGTATCTTCAACTTAGCGCAGTTGTCGATTATGCCAAAAGGAAAATCTCTATTTTTGAGAAACAAGTATCTGAGCTAACTCTCGCCTTGGAGGAATCTCAGCAAGACCTTAACTGGGTTCTTCCTCAATTGGCAGCCGCTCCCAAAGTTTGGACGTGAGCCAGGGGTATTGGTTTCAAACTTGGCGTGAAAAAACTTCAAGAGCTTCTTCTCGCTAACCCTAAGACGAACCTGCAAACTTTGAACTGGTAGTCTATTCATGCCAGCGAGGTTGCTTTGCATATTTGTGACTCCTTAGGTCGGGCTGAAATGCCAAATGCTTTTCCTCGCCCCTCATAATACTTGTCTATTTTGAAGGTTTTGTACCCTATGAGGGATTTTTTTAACTTTTGTAAAGTTTTGTATGCAACAAGACATCCTTATTTTATTAACGAGACTTTACGAAAATCTTTATTGATGCCTTGTTTCCTTTCTGACTTTGTTTATCGGATAATAAGCACTCATTGTTGTTTGTTGGTAATCTGCGTATAGATATAAACATGATGTTGTTCATAGTTTAAGTACCAGGCAAAATTGTTCATACCTTAAGTGTTAGGCTAGTGGTTAGTTCATCGACCACGTCGCCTTTACAGTAAGAATATGATAACGGGAGATCTCTCGACCTTTTTTTCTTTGAATTATTAGGCTAGTGAGAGATTCCTCGATCACGTCAGCCTTTGGCGAGAAGGTGTTAACAGGAGATCCCTCGACTGTTTTTCCTTTAGTTATTAGGCTAGTGGGAGATCTCTCGACCACATCACCTTTTCGGCGAGAAGATGTTAACGGAAGATCCCTCAACCGTTTTACCTTTAATTATTACGCTAGTGGGAGATCCCTCTACCACTTCACCTTTTTAGCAAGAAGGGGTTAATGAGAGATCCTTCGACCGTTTTACCTTTAATTATTAGGCTAGTGGGAGATCCCTCGACCACGTCACCATTTTGGCGGAAAGGTGTTAACGGGAGATCCCTCGACCGTTTTACCTTTAGTTATTAGGTTAGTGGGAGATCCCTCGACCACGTCACCTTTTTTGACGAAAAGGGGTTAACGAGAGATTCCTCAACCGTTTTATCTTTAATTATTAGGCTAGTGGAAGATCCTTCGACCACGTCACATTTTTTGGCAAGAATGGGTTAACGGGAGATCCCTCAACCATTTTACCTTTAATTATTAAGCTAGTGCGAGATCTGTCGACCACATCACCTTTTTGGTGAGAAGGTGTTAACAGGATATCTCTCGATCGTTTTACCTTTAATTATTAGCCTAGCAGGAGCTCCCTCAACCACTTCACCTTTTGTCTTTAGGTCTTGGCCACATTTTTGAGTTTGTCAAAAAAGCAAAGAAAAGGTGGAAAAAATGCGCAGGTATTTATTGAAAAATGATATCAATATGTAAATCGAGAAATAAAAAAGCTACATATCTTTCCATTAGATGTGGTACTTTCGTAGATGCTCTGCATTCCATGGGTGGGATAGCTCACGCTCTACGACATCCTTGAGGTGGTAAGCTCTTGGTTTGTGGCTTGCTACTACAACATAAGGGACTTCCCATCCAGGGCTAACTTCCCTTCTTCTCTTGTGGTGTTTCCTTCAGCACTAAGTCACCCGCTTTGAAAAATCTGGGCCTCACTCGCTTGTTGAAGTATTGCTTTGCCTTCTTTTTAGAAGCTGCAACTCTGACTTTTGCATCTGCCCTTATCTCTTCCGATTCTCGGGCCAATTTGGACAAAATTTGAAACTAGAGACTATTTGCTTTCAACCATTCCAAGTCATCAAGACTTGCATCTAAACCCACTTCATAGATATATAAAATCTCCTCTAAATAATTTTCCAATTCTAATTTAATAGGTTGCACAGTATCAATACTTTTAACAAAAGATTTAAATAATGATTGACCACTCTGCATTCTTCTCTCAGCACTTGAGGAACAACTGGATGCGTTTATACGAGCATTTTCCTACTCTTTTTGAGTCTCAATAGTCGAATTATAGTCCTGAACATACTCATCATATAACTTATGTAACACTTAAGAGACATACTCAATATTCTTGGAAGCTTCCAGCTTTTGATAAATTAAAAGAAAAGAAAACTGAATCAGCACCATCTTGAATCTAGGGTCTAACACCACAACAATTACCATCAATAGATTACACTTCCCCTCAATATTTTTCAAACTTAGCAGTCATTTTTCTTACCATTGATTTCATGTACTCATTCTCATTTCTACTCTTCTTACCCAAGATGTCCTTCATACTCCATACTCCAAAAAACAATAAGTTTGTTGTTGGGTAATCACCATTGAATACAATATTGGTTACTTTATTGAAAAGTTGACAAATATTTACAACTTGCCCCCACTCTTGAACAGTTGGAACTCATTCAAAATTGTTATCCTTATCACTATATCAGGGAAAAACTTCTTTGAACAGAACTGCAACATCCAACATTAAATGTGTATTGTTCCATCATGCAGGCACAACTAAAATCAGTTGCTATGAGGGTAATTGCAACTGTTTTCAAATCTAACTAAACTATTTTAGCCTACTCTCTAATATTACCAGATATTTTATATCATCTCACAGAATTAAAGATCTCCCTAATCTCCCCAAGTCGATACTACACAAGTAAATTAGTTATATGCACACAACAACGTACATGAAACAATTTTCCTCCAACAGACAATGTTTTCTTCAACCTAAAATCATCTTTCAAGATCCTAATGGCAACATCTATAAAACTTGCATTATCAATAGTAATTGAACTGATTTTATTCTCAATTTCCCAATTCTGGAAACACTTTTCTAAAGCATCAGCAATAGGAATGCCAGTATGTGAAGGTGGCACATTGTAAAAGTTCAACAGACATATCTGAAGATGGCAATTAGTATCTATAAAATGACATGTCACTACCATATATGAAAGCTTTTTACAAGAAGTCTACATGTCAGTTGTGATATGAACTTTGTTAACATGTTTAAGCAAAGCCTTTAACTTCATATTTTCAATCTCATAAGTTCTCATGCATTCATTCTTTACAATAGCCCAAGATATTTTTTTTCCAATATAGAGTGTTTGCTCTCATGAAATTATTAAATATCACAAGCTCCATTAAAGAAAATGGATATTTATGGTATAGTATCATATGAGAGGCAAGCTCTCGAACCCTACTATGATCATAGGTAAAGTTTGATACAGTGAAGTCAACATCTGACTCCTTAGACTCAACTGTTAAAACTTTATGCCTTTTCTTAGATCACATGTATGGCAAACAAATTAGCAAGTGCCTACGTAGTGTAGTCGTAAAAATTGATCTAGATACTTTAAACAAAGTTTTACATCACTTGCATTGAGGTTGTCTAGCCCTATCTCGTTCAGTTTTGACAAAATCGTTCCATACAAAAGAAGTCATATTTATCTTCTTTCTTTCAGAAGCTATTGTTTGCACTTCGATTGGGGCTTTATAAGAGACAATATTAGGGGCCTCAGTATTTGCAGTGTCTCCATCATCATCATCAGATATGGGCTCTATTAAGCTAATCTCAATGGAGTTTTTATTTTCATACTCCTCCACTAGATCAAATTCATTCATACAATCATCCATTTGCTAAAATAACTATTTTTGTAAACACAAAACCAAAAACATAAAATAAGCATATAAACATTGACCATACATGTTATATTAATCAACTAAAATAAAACAACCTTATCTTGATGGCTCAAGGTGCCTCCAGAAGAAAGGATACTAAAATATGTTAAAAGTTAAACAAATTTGACTCCAATAGTCTTGGTATGCGGCCTTGCCTTGATGCCTCAAAGTGCCTCTAGAAGGCAATGTTGATATAGTTGATACTAATGAACTAAAAGATGTTAAAGTGAAATAGTTTTGACTCGAACAGTTTCATTATACAGCCTTGCCTTGGTTACTCGATGTGCCTCTAGAAGCAAGTCACCTCAATAACATAAACATAGAACATACTGAATAAAATTTATCAACCAAAACATCTTAACCACACCACCATTTCATACTTAAAGCAAGAACACAAACATAGAACAAATTGGATAAGATTTATGAACCAAAACATATTAAACAGAGCACCATTTCATACTTACAGCAAGAACATAAACATTTTAAAGAAATGATAAGATTAATTAACCAAGATATGTTAAATATAGCATCTTTAAATACTTAAAGCAAGAACATAAATTAAGAACCAAATAGGAACAGATTAATCTACCAAAACATGTTAAAGAAAGCATAATTAAATAGTTGAAGCAAGAACCATATATGATAATTTATAATCAGCCAAAACATGTTAAATAAAGCATATTTAAATACTTAAAGCAAGAACCAAATTGGATCAAATTAATCAACAAAAACATGTTAAAAAAAGCATAATTAAATAGTTGAAACAAGAACATGAAGCAAGAACCAGATAGGATAATTTATAATCAACCAAAACATTTAAAAGAAAGCATCCTTAATACTTGGAGCAAGAACATAAAGCCAAAACCAAATCTCCACACTCATTACTCCAGTCAACAATATACACAAATAACCCGACAGAACTCAGATAAGCAAAAGAAAAATTTAAAATCAATAGTAAATAAATATAGCACAGCACCAAATAGGAGGGAGAATAAGTTAACCTCACAACAATGTGGACTGAAAATTTTGCTTGAAGCACAGATATGTAGGCAAACTCTTCAAAAGGTTTTTTTTACAATTTTCAGATATGAACAATATAAAGCTCGAAACTAATGTTTGCAAACAATAGTAAAATCAATATAGGAAAAGAGTTAACAACTTAATAGGGCATATTATGCTATTACAAAATGAATAAATAAAGACAAACTTATCAATCAATGTGATAAAAAGTCACAGAAGCATGCATAGATGTCGTGATTGGTGATGTATGGCAGAATAATGTCACCCCACTAACCACTTAGGAGTTTGGCGTACTTAGATGATTAGATCTAGATATACAATACTACAATTTACAAAGAATTATAAGAGAATTAGAATGAATTCCCGAAAATACTCAAATAAGTTGATAACTAGATAAGTGGCTCCAAATTTGCCAAGTTTCCAACCAAATGCTTAGAAACATAAAAAGAACCTGGCTAATCGACCGATAAACAGATGAGTTGACCAACCAAAGACCCAGGGACCACAAAATCAATGATTCAGTTGGTTGGACTCATAAATACATGTATTTAATGATATGTTTGTAGAGTCCTGGCTGCGAACTTAGAGAGTGAGATTACAGCCATGGCTCCCCGAAAATATGGTCACTAGTTGCATCTGCTAGGGTTTCTCATAGTTGCAGCCGGTATCACTCTCGGCCCCTTGAGAATCCCTAACTGAAAGCCTTTGAGAACCTTGATTCAATCCTTGATTCCATGCAAATCAAAAAGGAAGTAACCAGCATAAGCATAGGAGGCTATAGTTTCTCGATGGCTCTAAGAGAAGGTTTGAAGGAGTGAGTCGAAGTGTGAGACAGTGAAAATGAAACGGCTGAAGTTCAGAATGAGATGAGCATCGTGTAAGTTTGTAACCCTAGCTTTAGGGTATGGAATCAACAGCTCACAATTGAGATTGTTTGAAAAAACAGCCTCAGGCCCTCAATAACTCCACAGGACCACACATAAAATAAAGTAACTACAAAACTAAATACCATACTACTATAGTCAATTTAGACAAAAAAAATATTATAGTCTATAAATTATAATACATGTTAATTGTTATATACTATAAAACTAGCAGGTAGTTTGTAAAAAAAACTATATTTTATATATTTGATCAAACATTACAATTTAGTTCTCATAAGATAATATTTTAGTTATATTATTTAGTATAATATAATAATACTATTATACGAATACTGTATATTAACTACAAGATGTGTATATTGATACTTATATATTGATACCCTATGGTCTTATATTTGCATAAAACAATAATATTATTTATGCTTGTAGTTATAATGCATATGTAACAATTAATACTAGACTACCACTACTAGTCACTAGAGTCACTACACAATAGACTAGTCTAGTGGTCTACTAGTATGAGCTTATTAATTAATAATAATAGAGATTAACACAAAATATGTATATTACAATAGTTTATATAATCTTTTTACTTTATATATGATTAATCACTAGACTTTATATATGATTAATCACTAGACTCTAGTAATATTGTATTCATAAGATTAATAACTAGTGATAAGTTATTAATAATACTTCATAGAATGATAGAATCACAAGTACTTTGTAACTTCATAGAATATATAATGATATAATCATAAGTGATAAGTTATAAGTTAATAAGTTATGACTATAGTCTATAGCCTATAGCCTATAGCCTGTAAGTATAAATTTTTATATGACAATTCAATATTTGTTAAGAATAAGATAAATATATCAATATGATATATTAATATTAGAAATAAAATTTATAGTATATTTAGTGGACTATAACTATAAGTCACTATAATTCTATATACATAATTATTAATAATAAATATATAAAATTTGCTATTATATATATTGTATTATATATGTATACATATATAAGAGTAGAGTTGACGAGTTGAGTCGAGTTTCATACGAGTTTGTTTACGAACATTATTCAAGTCGGTTTAGTTTTATACGAGTTTGTATCGTTTAATAATTGAGCCTAATTCTGTGTTTACAAACGGTCCATTTAAAATTAATTCGAGTCAATTTCAAGTTTAATCGAGTCGAACTCGAACTGTCAGTCGAGTAGCTTGTTCATTTTACAATCTCACCTTCAAACAGGATTTCAAATGGTTTACAAAAATCACAAAGTCATCCACAAATAATGAATGCAACACTAACGGGCAATCTTTAGATCCTTAAAAATTGGAATGCACCAATGTTGCCAGAAGAAGTAAAGGCCTAGCTTGTTCAATATTGTACTCTCGACTAGTATGAACAAAGTGATGCAGGGGGATCTGGGTCCAATGATGTAGATTTTTTAGATTTTAAGTTGATAGTGTTGGATTATCTCGAAAATGTATATCAATGCAAATATGGCAAGAAACAATGAAAATTCTTCAGATTGGGGCAATATTGACACGTGTCACTATTTTGGCCATAATTTGGCTATGGGTATCAGAATTGCACTTATAACCCCAATTCGAATAACTCTTTTTAGTGTAGAAGTTGTGGTTATGATGCTATGCATGGTGGTCTACCATTTCAACTACGAAATCAATCTGTTAATTTTCATTCTAACCACCACTTTATGTTTCTTTTTGCCTTTTATGAAAATATTTGATTTTCATTTGCTTTTAATTCCGACTTTGGCCCAATTTTTTGGGAGGATCCTTATTTAGTTACATATTTTTATTGTCTTGCAATAATTAGAATTTTGTATTTTCAGAAAAAATTTTCATAATTTTGAATTTATATTTATCATAGTTTTCACTCTATTTTACGTATTTTCTCAATCTCAATCGCTAATTCCTATTAGTTTATAATTGCTTGTGTAACAATAAATCAAATTTTGTCATGTGTCACATGAAAACAGTGGATCTCTGTAATGCCCAAATGGAAGGCCCAAACCACATGGCCTATACTCCAAAAGGACTAGTCAATGATACAATTGGAGTCCTATTGGAACCTTATAAAGAGCAAGAACTTCTTCTTCCCAAGCAATGTGGGATCTCATACACCACCTACCCTCATCCATATCATATGGGGTATCACAATCTATCCCCCTTAAATTCCTGACGTCCTCGTTAGGCCTGTCCATTGTAGGTGGCACGGCTTAAGTCCCACATTTTTTGTTGGGATAAGCTCTGATACCATTTGTAACCAACCAACATCGCCTATACTCCAAAATGACTAGTCAATAATACAATTGGAGTCTCAATGGAACCTTATAAAGAGCAAGAACTTCTCATTTCCAAACAATGTGAGATCTAATACACCACCTACCATTACCATATCATATGTGGGTATTACAATTAATAGTAGGACCCCATGTTTGGTGGCCCATGGCCAAGCCACCAGCCATGACAAGGCTGGACAGCCCCACAACAATGTCAACCATGCCCATGGCCTATGCCATGGGCAAGCCTAGCCCACGCATGGGTTCATGCATGCCATGGGTCAACTTGGCCCATGTCAACTATGTTATTACTTATTGCTTATTTTAATTTAATTATTTATTTTTCAAAGAACCTATTGGGCGTTTCCAAGTTGTAATCCTTATAAATAGGATCCTTAGTCTTTGCATTTACATCTTTTGAACCTTTGGCAAATTCCCTAAGTGGGTAGACTGGTTCTTAAGATCACCCTTTCGATGCTAGGCACTTGGGCTACTTGGGTGCAATTCGGGAATCCCTAGTAGAGAATCATCACTTTGCAATTCATGAATAGGTGTGATTCAACTTATCTTGTTCTTGCAACATGGTGCAATTTGTGAATCTAAGATGTGTTATCTTTGTTATTTTCAAGTTATCAATCCATGACGTTTATTGCAACTATTGTGCAATCCGTGAATCAATAGTTGAAGTGTTATCTTATTCATCCATTATCTTCATTGTTCTTATTTTCCCTGTTGTTCATCTACACTTACTTGCATATCTAAATATTCAAATAAACCTAAAAGAGTCTTCATATTCTTTTGTTGAGTCCATTCAATTTTGTGCATTCTTAACTTGGTGGTGAAGTTGTTCATCATTGTGTTATTGAATGTTCATATGTGTTCATCCATATTGCCTCATTTGATCCACCCAAACACTAAGTCTCGCCGCCCACTATAGTGTTTGCCCTAGTCCACTTTCCATAAATTACCTAGCCGCCCCCTCCATAAAACCCTAGTCCATATACTCCACTTCCATATTCGGCTACCACAAAGTCTTCATCCAACTAAGCCCTAGCCGACTTACACATTGCCCCCACTCACACAAACTCTAGCCGTCCATCAAGAGACCTATTTGGCAACTTCCTTAATTCAAGGAAAGTTGACTCATTCCAATCATTCATCCAATTCCTTATATCTCTCAACTCCTTCCATAGGCCTAGTCAACTAAAGACTCCATCCTCTTGCCATATTCAAATCTAAATCCTATCTTACTTATCTTATCCTAGTCAATCCCTAAAGTCAAGGAGCAACCATTGACTCATTCAAACTCCATCTCATCAACCATATCCAATCCCTCAAATCTCTCATTCCCTACAATCACTCAAGTCAACCAAAGATCCCAATCCTATCTTGCCCAATTCAAATCCTTTATTCCATCTCCTAATCTCTAAAGTCAAGAAGCAGCCCTAGACTCATTCAAACACTTTCCAAACCCTAGCATCTCATCCAAGACTCCAACCCTAGTCCATCTCTTCCCAATCTCGAAATCACCCTTAGCCACCACATAAAACCCTAGCTACATTTCACCATACCAACCCTAATCATCATCCAAGAGGCCCCAACATCAAGGGCAACCCTCTAGCCATCCACATTGCATCAAGCACCCATAATCTTAAGTTAATCTTCAAAGACCACATCAACCCCAGTTCATTCCCATAGTCCACAGCAACCCTAGTTGCCTTTAACCCGTAATTCTAGCCTCATCTCATCCACTCAACCCTAGCCCCCATCATCTTGGCACCTCACTCAAGAACAAGTCTCTAGCCCCCCACATTGATTTGCCTTCCCTAAACACTTAGCCTACCCAAGTTCATCATCATCTCCATCATTCCATCACCCAAACACCATCCCTTTGTTGAAGGCCAAGCAAGTTGGCAAGGTCACTTGGTCATCATTCACACCAAGGCGAGCTCGTGGTCCTTAGTGTTAGGGACAAGACCGGGGTCCCTAACATTAATTGGTGTTTTTGTTGAGAGGTGCTAATCTTTCTTGGTGTTTTGAGAAGTTCTCACTTCTCCACTAGGTAAACAACGTGTTAACTCAAAATTTTGTGAATTGGTTGGGGGATTCATTCGTTGGATCCCATTGATTTTATTTGTGATTGTGAAATACGAAGTTTTGGGGTTGAGGTAGAGAAAAGAGTAGTGTGATTGTAGGGGTCGACCACACAAGTTTTGGGGTTGGACCTTTTGTGCAAAAGGGGTCGACCACCTTTGAAGGTGGGGGACCCAAGTTTGGACTTGTGAACCAAAAGCAAGTCCACCCACCAAATTGCTAGCCATGAGTTGTGTGGCTCAAGAGGAGGAACAAGGTGGTTCCAACCGAGAATGCATAGAGGTCTTAGAAAGACAAGGCTTAAGGCTTGACCACCTCATCCATGAGGTCAAGACTACCTTGGCCGAATTTACAATGTCCTTGAATGCTACCAACCGTGCGGCTGAGGAGAGTAAAAGGGACATGGAGACCCTTAAGAGGGAGACCAATGCAAGCCTTGATAGGCTTGAAAGAAGAATGGGGGAAACTAATGGGCAAAGACCACCACCAAGTCTGAATAGGCAAGGGCATGAGACCTTTGTGGATGGGGCCGAGACAAATGTCACGGGGTCCATACGTGAGCTACCACAACATGAGTTGAGAAGGGGTGGTAGAGTTGAAAATAATCAAGTTGTTGTTGAGAGATGGATTCCCAATATTGACCAACGCACTAGAACCCCTAGTGTGAGAGAAGAGTATCAAGATGTAAGGTTTGAGAGACCACAAAGAGAAGAGGATTTTGAAGCCGAGTTTGAGCATGGGTATGAACATGAGAGGCCATATGGCCGTGGGGGCCACTATGATAGAAGAATAGACCATTATGGGACAGGGTATGATGTTGACCACCATGAGGATAGAAGGGAAAACTGGGCTTATGACTGGGACTTAAGAGGCCAAAAGTGGACTTTCCTAAGTTTAGTAGGGGAGATCCATATGAATGGCTTGACAATGTTGATCACTACTTCCATGCGCATGAGGTGCCTAGGCAAGAAAGAGTGTTGATGACGTGTTTTTATTTGGAGGGGAAAGCAAATAAGTGGTGGAGGTGGATCCGGGACCAATATGAGAAAGAGAGGAGAAGATTGGGTTGGACGACCTTTGAAAAATAGTTTCTCATGCAATTTGGGCCATCTCCTACCATCAATCACCATGGCCAACTTGCCAAGTTGAGGCAAGAAGGCAAGGTGCATGCATACATTGAGGAGTTTAGACAACTCCAAACTCTTGTGAGAGGGTGGTCCGAGGAGGCCTTTATGGGCACGTTTGTGGATGGATTGAAGCCTTGGATAGCCAAGGAAATTAAGTTGAAGCAACCCTCTAAGATTCAAGAAGCTATGAGGATGGCGGAGATCCTAGAAGAGAGCGCTAATATGGAGAAACGTCAATCTAAGGAAGTGGGGAGTAAGGTTACTACACCCTTGCAAACCAATGCTCCTTGGAAAGGCAATGAGGAAATGGGGAGTGCTTCTAAATCTAAGCCACTTGAAGTGAAGAAGCTTTCAAAGGAAGAGGTCCAAGATAGAATAAAAAAAGGCCTTTGTTTTAAGTGTGAAAAAAAATGGGGCATAGGGCACAAATGTAGATTAGGATAAATGTACATGTTGGTTGATGAGAGAAGCAAAGAAGAGGATGATAGTTATTTTGTGGAATCCTCTAGCCAAGAGTACAACCAAGAGGAGACCAAAGTGAATAAAAATTATGAAGAGGCCTAGTTGTCCCTTGGGGACCCACAAACATACCTCCATGAAGGTAATGGCATGGATAGGAACAATCGAAGTCCCTTTGTTGGTAGATTGTGGCTCCACACACAACTTCATCAACTCCACCCTTGTTGTCAAGGTTGGGTTGAATCTAATTGCTATAGAGCCATTTGAGGGAAAGATGGCCAGTGGGGACAAGATAAAATGTGAAGGGCTAGTGAAAGAAGTAAAAATGAATGTACAAGGAGTGAGAGTAGTGGCGGATTTACATGTACTTCCTTTGGTAGAGCTTGATGTTCTATTGGGCAATCCATAGCTCAAGCGCCTTGGAAGGGTAGTGCTTGACTACAAAAAATGGACCATGGAATTCAAGTCAAGGTCCAAGAAGACTATATGGTAATTTTAGCATCCAATGAGGCCAAGTCGGGTGAGGTCTCAATGTTAGAAAAGTTGGGCAAAGGAGGAGCACATTGTTTTGCCATGAAGATGGCTAAGGAAGAGAATGAGGAGAGGGTATGGACATTTTCAAATTTAATCCTTGAGGGCAAGGATGTTCTTGAAGAGAATGGGAATGGTAGGACCCCATGTTTTGTGGCCCATGGCCAAGCCACCAGCCATGTCGAGACAAGGTTGGACAACCCCACATGAATGTCAGCATGCCCATGGCCCATGCCATGGGTCAATTTGGTCCATGCCAACTATATTATTGCTTATTGTTTATTTTAATTTAATTATTTATTTTTCAAGGGACCTATTGGGGGTTTCCAAGTTGTAATCCTTATAAATAGGACCCTTAGTCTTTGCATTTACATCTTTTGAACCTTTGGCAAATTCCCTAAGTGGGTAGACTTGTTCTTGAGATCACCCTTTTGGTGCTAGGTACTTGGGCTACTTGGGTGCAATTCGTGAATCCCTAGTAATAAATCATCACCTTGCAATTTATAAATATGTGTGATTCAACTTATCTTTTATCTTGCAACTTGGTGCAATTCGTGAATCGAAATTGTGTTATCTTTGTTATTTTCAAGTTATCAATCTATGAGGTTTAGTTCAACTACTATGCAATCTGTGAATCAATAGTTGAAGTGTTATCTTATTCATCCATTATTTTCATTGTTCTTATTTTCCATGTTGTTCATCTACACTTTCTTGCATATCTAAATATTCATATAAACCAAAAAGAGTCCTCATATTATTTTGTTGAGTCCATTCATTTGTGTGCATTCTTAACTCGGTGGTAAAGTTGTTCATCATTGTGTTCATGAATGTTCGTATGTGTTCATCGATATTGCCTCATTTGATCCACCCAAACACTAAGTCTCGTCCACTATAGTGTTTGCCCTAGTCCACTTTCCATAAATTACCTAGCCGCCCCCTCCATAAATCCCTAGTCCATATACTCCACTTCCATATTCGGCTACCACAAAGTCTTCATCCAACTAAGCTCTAGACGACTTACACATTGCCCCCACTCACACAAACCCTAGTCGTCCATCAAGAGACCTATTTGGCAACTTCCTTAATTCAAGGAAAGTTGACTCATTCCAATCACCCATCCAATTCCTTAAATCTCTCAACTCATTCCATAGTCAACCAAAGACCCTCTTGCCATATTCAAATCTAAATCCTATCTTCTTAATCTTATCCTAGCCAATCTCTAAAGTCAAGCAGCAACCCTTGACTAATTCAAACTCCATCTCATCAGCCATATCCAATCCCTCAAATCTCTCATTCCCTACAATCACTCAAGTCAACTAAAGATTCCAATCCTATCTTGCCATATTTAAATCCTATCTTCCATCTCCTAATCCCTAAAATCAATGAGCAACCCAAGTCTCATTCAAACACTTTCCAAACCCTAGCATCTCATCCAAGACTCCAACCCTAGTCCATCTCTTCCCAATCTCGAAATCACCATTAGCCACCACATAAAACCCTAGCTACATTTCACCATACCAACCCTAATCATCATCCAAGAGGCCCCAACATCAAGGGCAACCCTCAAGCCATCCACATTGCATGAAACATCCATAATCCTAAGCCAATCTTCAAAGACCACGTCATTCCTAGTTCATTCTCATAGTCCATGGCAGCCATAGTTGCCTCCAACCCGTAATCCTAGCCTCATCTCATCCACTCAACCCTAGCCCCATCATCTTGGCGCCTCACTCAAGAGCAAGTCTCTAGCCACCCACATTGATTTGCCTTCCCTAAACACTTAGCCTACCCAAGTTCATCATCATCTCCATCATTCCATCACCTAAACACCATCCCTTTGTTGAAGGTCAAGCAAGTTGGCAAGGTTACTCGGTCATCATTCACACCAAGGCGAGCTCGTTGTCCTTAGTATTAGGGACAAGACTAGGATCCCTAACATTAATTTCGTCGAGAATTTAAGGGGGTAGATTGTGATACCCCATATGATATGGACAAAGGTAGGTGGTGTATGTGATCCCACATTGCTTGAGAATGAGAAGTTCTTGCTCTTTATAAGGTTCCAATGAGGCTCCAATTATATCATTGACTAGTCCTTTTGGAGTATAGGCCATGTGGTTTGGGCAATCTATTTGGGGTGTTACAAATGGTATCAAAGCATATCCCAACCAGAAATGTGAGACTTGAGCCATACCTCCTACAATGGACAGGCTCGACGAGGACGTCGGGAATTTAAGGGGGGTAGATTGTCATACCTCATATGATATGGATAAGGGTAGGTGGTGTATGAGATCCCACATTGCTTGGGAAGGAAAATTTCTTGCTCTTTATAAGATTCTAATGAGACTCCAATTGTATCATTGACTAGTCATTTTGGAGTATAGGCCATGTGGTTTGGGGCTTCCATTTGGAGCGATACAAATGGTATCAAAGCCTATCCCAACCAGAAATGTGGGACTTGAGCCATACCTCTTACAATGGACATGCCTAACTAGGACATCGGGATTTTAAGGGGGGTAGATTGTGATACCCCATATGATATGGATAAGGGTAGGTGGTGTATAAGATTCCACATTGCTTGGAAAGGAAAAGTTCTTGCTCTTTATAAGATTCTAATGAGACTCTAATTGTATCATTGACTAGTATTTTTGGAGTATTGGCCATGTGGTTTGGGCCTTCCATTTGGGGCAATACAAATGGTATCAGAGCCTATCCCAACCAGAAATGTGGGACTTGAGCCATACCTCTTACAATGGACAGGCCCAACTAGGATGTCGGGAATTTAAGGGTGTAGATTGTGATCCCCCATATGATATGGATAAGAGTAGGTGGTGTATAAGATCCCACATTGTTTGGGAATGAGAAGTTCTTGCTCTTTATAAGGTTCTAATGAAACTCCAATTGTATCATTGACTAGTCATTTTGGAGTATAGACCATGTGGTTTGGGCCTTCCATTTGGGGCGTTACAAATGGTATTAGAGCCTATCCCAACCAGAAATATGGGACTTGAGCTATACCTCTTACAATGGACAGGCCCGACGAGGACGTCAGAAATTTTAGGGGTGTAGATTGTGATACCCCCCATATGATATGGATAAGGGTAGGTGGTGTATGAGATCCCACATTGCTTGGGAAGGAGATGTTCTTGCTCTTTATAAGGTTCCAATGAGACTCTAATTATATCATTGACTAGTATTTTTAGAGTATAGGATATGTGGTTTGGGCCTTCCATTGGGGCGTTACAATCTCCCTGTTGAAACATCTAAAGAAGACCTTAATTAGAAGTACCATTTATCATTACTGAGAAAAAAAATAATGAAATGTAGTTGGTAATAAACTTCCACCAATATTAAAATTGTTCATCAAATCCGAAAGGCTTTATTTAATAAATAACTCGATCGAAGGAGAACATGAAATCATCCTACGCCTTGACTGCATCTACTTTTACCATATATTACATTGCAAGATTAATTTGCAACCCCCATACCTTAATTTGTATATGTTTATGTTATGAAATGAATACGCACACTACAAGAAAATGGTTCTATTGCAGCGATTTATGGTCTGCTGGAAATAATATAGCCGCAATAAGCCATTATTCATGGTGATTTTCTTGGTCGACGCTGCTTCTCATGGGCTTTTTTTTACCTCTTGCAGCGATTCTAAACACAGTTGCGGCGCAAAAAATTCGCTGCAAATATATTTTAACTTTTGCAATGATTTTAATGATAATTGCGGCAAATTTAATCGCCATAAATGGTTAAAACCTTAGGCCACCTTATGCCGACGCACAATTTCGTTGCAATTGTCGTTCTAATGTACACAGAGCCAAAACCACAAAAAATTAGATTTCCCCCCAAATCCCGATTTCACCTTCGTCCCCAACTTTGGAGTTCTCCATTTCTCTCTAGCTGCACACTAAGCAAAACCCACTCAAAATTTTCGCTATGTCCCTTCCACCAAAGGAAACCACTCACATTGGCGCTGCTCCAATCCACTGATTCTTGCATAAGCAAATTACGCTACGACAGCCCATCAAAAACCCACTAATCGGCATCTGCATCAGTTTAAGCCGAGGCCACACCAGTGAAAAAAGTTCTATTTTTTCGACACCCTAAGGCTTTGTTCTTCATCATCGTCGGCTCGTTTCCTAATCAAAGTGGGTTGGAGTCGATTTTCCGTCCCTTCGTCGATCTCCTAATCTGCTCGGTTGGAGTCGATTTCCCAAGGTAATTTACTCTGTTCTATGTCTTCTTGGTTCTTAATGAAACCGTTTGTGTCAAGTAGAAAAAAGGGTGTTTTTCTATAATATTTATTCTTAGGTTTTGAGAAGCACGGCCATTGGACAATCCCGTAAGCGAGAGGAAGTGTTCTTAGAGTGCTGTTTCTCAGGAATATTAATTTTGCATGGCTTTCTTCGACTCTGGCAAACCCCAGAATGCATGAGTTACGGGTGTTACAAATTAAACCCAATGATGTTGTATTTATACCTAATACAACAGCATTAGCATCTTATGCCTGTAGGAAATGGTTTAGAATTATCAACATTTGGTTGGATGATGGATGATGAATTGTTGATCAAGTTGCTTATATTTAATTGATGAGTATAGGAATCCAAATACATAGACCACTTGTTTTTGCTCCAGATTACATATTGATTTGGCTAATTCACATAGTTTTCCCCCCAATGTCCCACTTGAAGGTTTGGGGACCCATGCAGTAACACTAATTGGAACAAGCCATCCTTACATTTTGTCTTTGACAAAGTTTTACTGAATTATTTTAATAATAATTCGTTAACTACATTAATTAAGAAGTACTTCTCACTAGGAGATGAAAAGTTGATTTCAAAAGTCATGTGATTATTTAATGGAATGGTATTAAATTGTTTATTTAATACCATATGCCATGATGAGAATATATTACCTATCTTTTAGGGAAGATCATATAAACACATTTGCTTCTTGAAATCTCTTCTAAAACTTCCCAAAAAAGTATATTTTGGAAGGCTAAAGAATAATGCTATTTCAATAATAATAAGGTTTCTTAGGTTACAATTGCACTGAATTGTTACTCATCACTAATTGTGAGATATTCAAGTTGTTATATATTTGTATATATATATATATGTATATATATATATATATATTGTTCACAACAACTGGTTAATTATATAGCTAGGTCATGTATGTAAAGGTCCTTTCATGTGTTTGGAGATCAAGAATCCAAAACTACCATGTGGCATTTGTAAGGAAGAAGGCTGATCATGATGATGATCATGCAGATGATGGTCTTTAATCATGATTTGGTGTGAAAATTCTGCAACACGATTAATGAAGTACCACTGCATGGCTTCTAATTCATCATATATGCATGTGCATGGTTCTTGCTAAATCTGAGATAATTTGTGAGTTCCTCAAGGGATCATAAGCATGATCATCGATCGATTAAGATATGCCAAATTAATTAGTTGTTTTTAACGAACTCAAGTCCGTTTATAAAGTAATACTTCATCATGTATTGTACAGATCATCATAGTGTTCAAATTCATGATAAATGGTGAGTAATTGATGATCACTACATTAATATGCATGCATATTATATATATATATATATATATATATATATATATATATATATATATATATATCTTGTGCATATACGATATCTCTCGATCATCCAAATGTGAGCTAGCAGCTTGCTGTTATATATGTGCAATATTAGGACTTAGATTAATAATGTCTTAATAATTAGTACTTAAATAAAAGGCAAATGGACTCTAAGCACATGCAAGTTAAACCTGAGAAAATAAGTTGCTAATTTTATCCATGTGTGGTCAGAAGATACTAATAAGTTACTGCCATTCCACAAACAGTTCACCTTAGGTAATAAACTATTCATTATAACCTTTGTTCTTATAAAAATATATAAATAAATTGATTCACTAAATGAATTACATTTAAAAATGTCTAAACCAACCCTGGCTTTTCAAAAGGCCATTGGGAAGAAGAAAAGGTAAGAACTTGCTTAATTGTGCATGATCTTGAATATGATGATCTATATATTTAGTTCAGCTCAATGAATTGAAGGTGGAGTAGTGTTCATGGCATGCATGAAGTACACAACGAGCTCAAGGTTAATTGCTCATGTGTGTTGGTAATTAATATTTTTATTTCATGAAAATAAATATGCTATATGTCCGTGTCCTATTGACCACAGGATCTTTTAAGACCCTTTGATCCAAACCCTTTTGCGCTTTTATTGAAAATATATTGAAAAGCAGAAATTTAGATAGAAAAGCTCCTTTGGCCTATTTTGTCAAGCACCTCACACAACTAAGTTTTTATTATATTACTACAACAAACTACGACCAGATCCTAAGTTCAAGAAAAATCAAAAGTTCTCACTATACCCAACAGCATCTATAGTTCTTTCTCAGTTAACGAACGGGAAAACACACTTTTCACCTCTAAACTACTGGTTGTTTTACACTTTGCAGGCCAAACTACATAACTGACATATTCTACCCTCCAATTCGTAAATAGCACCCTCCATTAAGATTTGACAGACAAGATTGCAACCCTCAAACTTGTTCTAGAATTTACTAACGTTCTCCAATTGCATGGTTTTGTTCAGTTCGTTAAAACAGAATTAAATGTCACTGCTTGCTAATAGTCGATCCACTCACCTCCTAATACACAGATCACCGAATACACAGATTCACATTAATGAAGTTAATCAAGAAAAAAAAAATTGCACATTGGCAGACAAATTTTACCTTAAAAAGAATAAAAATTCTAAAAAGTTAAATAACTTATAAAAAAAAAAAAGGAACATTGATCAGCAGGTTCCATAATTCATTTCCTTCACTTATCTACCAGTTGGGCACAGGTTCGCGGGGGTCAACTAGACAAACCTTTTTAACGAGGTATTTTCCCATACTACAAGGAAAAAACAATTCTGGTCCCGTGAATTTCCTACACCCAATTAATTTAATACCCAAAACAAAGGTTCAAACAAAATCCATAAAATTCTAAGACTTTTCCACCCCACTACCTTTGCAAAGCAATCAAAATCCATAACCAAAATCGAATAAAGCCAAACACCCACTAATTGAAATAACTCATGATCAAAGCTAGTGATCATGTAAATGTGGGTAGAGTCCTTAACTTTGTGCAAATATTTCTAGAACTAATGAATGAATAAAACTTTGTTACAAAACAAAATGGAACATTTGAGGTGATGTCTTTGGCTTATTTTCTGGGTTTTTTAAAAAGGTTCTACATAGAGATTTCTTATGTAGTTGCATGCATGGTTACAAAGTGTTGATATCCTTCATTGTTTTTATGACACAAACACATATAATGCTCAAAATATGATTATTTACTACCCAATCACTAATGATACAAGTCAATTGAAATTTTCTATTTCAGAAAATCAGTCACTTCATGAATATTTGGATATTCTTCATAGTATGCAATAAATTTGTTCACTATGAGGGCAAAATAAATCATGATGAGTTTATTTTATTGCTGAAAAATTTTCTAGCACAAAGGTCACATCTATGTTTGATTAACCATGACAAGTTTATAGCTGTTTTTTCCTTATTCAAGTACAGGATTAGTCTTTTGATTCTTTCTAGTACTTCAATGACAAGTACTATGTTACTGATATAGCAGTATGACCTTGCCTTTAATGTATGCGAATAAATCTCATTATGAGGTGCTGTTTTTCGCACCTCGTAAATCTCTCTTTACACTTTCTTATCCCATATGTAAGTAGAACATTGCCAATAACCTATCATATCATCCTTCACTGAGTCAAATAAAGAATTTGAGGACTCTTCTTGTTATTTAGATGGACAAAAGCTGGATGAATTTGGGTGATAGACTTGTATCACCTGCATATGTTGAAGGGGTTAAAAATTTCCTCACAATGGCACGAAACCATTTTATGGGAAGTGATCACATTTGGTGTCCCTGCCGTATTTTCTGTAATAACCTCTTCTTGCCTATATTTGAAATGGAGACTCACTTGTTCATAAAAGGGATCAATCCAAATTACACCCAATGGATATTTCATGGGGAGGAGGAAACACTCCCCATCATTGACGACGACACTGATCCTGGGTTTGGAGTTGAAGACAAGTACATTGTCCTGGAATTGGTTGTAATTTTCTTCCTTGTGCATGTTATGTCGTGATGGTACGTGCTACAAGTTTTTGTCTTATGCTTGACGCTTGGTGGATTCATGGGAGGCTGAACGAGCAGGTGATGCCTTCATTCCCCTATGCGAGCATATAACTAGTATGCACTTCTATCCAAATGATATGCTATTTATGTAATTTTTATACATGATATACAAGTACAAAATTTGTGCTTCTGCTCAAGTATAGATAGGCCTACTTATGCTAATATTCGGCATGTGACTGAACACAATTGTTTTCTCCCTTTCAATTGCAAGTTGGCCCTCATGATCCAGGAGTGTTAAATGTTATATATAATAATGCATACCATCCCCCTTTTTGTCAAATAAGAAAGCAACAATGGGTGGTTTGTAAGAATTTTATGTGAGCATATTTGAACATTATATATTAATGGGATAGAAAATAAAATACAAGAAACTTATAATGTTTCTTCACTAACTCCCAAAAAATGGCAACTATTATAACACAGATTTTTTGTGGTATTTAAGGTTATGGGAAAAAATTTTAAGCACTTATTTTCAAACATGCTGTTATTATACGGTAATCAACATGTCATTCTGAATTGGTTTTCCTTTTGCATAGAGCTTTATCTAGAAAAAAGAAGCCATTATGGTGTTCTTGGAAGAATATTGGGTACTCATAGGTTTGTACATACAAATATTTGCTAGCCTTGATATTGGAGTGTATTCTACAAGTGCTTGCATGACGATATGCAGTCCTACGTAATTATAGGAGAGTCACTCTCTCTCTCTCTCTCATAATTATAAGCACATAAACTGGGGTAAGATTGAAATAGCAAGATGTTATATGCAAGCTCTTTTTGTCCATATAGGTTGATTAATTTACTGCACGTGGAGGGTTTTTGATGTTCAGATAATGTACCTGAGGAGCGCGCAAAGCTGATGTTGCAGGTCAGGCCGGGAGTTGTCAAGGAAAGGTGGTGGGCTGATGAGGAAGTTGTTAGAGAAGTTTGGAGCACTTGATTGGGTTTGATATTTGTGTTGTGTTGTCCGCGTGGTTATCTACCTTATGTTATGAGCTTTTAAGTTGCTATATGGGTAAGTGGAAATTCTGCTGAAAATGTCTAAACCAAGGAACCCGACAAACTAGATACCAAAGCTAGGTTGTATTTGCTGAATTTGCCATGGCATGAGCTCCAAACGAAGTTGGCTAGATCGACTCTTGAAGGGTAAGCCATTTCGAGCTAATAATTTAGTTATAAGTAAGTGCATATCTAAAAATAGATACAAATTTGTAAGATCCATTATTTTAGTTATAAAATATGCATTGTTTATGCTAATAATTAATAAATGTCAATAAATGATGTGGCAGGCTTCTACATGCAGTGGCATAGTTTTTAAGTTGATGTAGCAGCAGGCTTCAAATTTAAGAACCCCGGCCAAGTATTTTTCAACCCAATGTATTTAAGCTTGTTAATTAACTGGTATGTGAAATTTTTTATGTTGCTACAAGTTTACTAGGGGTTAACTAAGTTTAAAGTAAAGACATGAATAACTAGATATACATCTATTTTAATACCTTTGTTAATTAGATTAACAATATATATAGTAAATATATACCCTACTAATCTCAGTTCAGATAAATTACCTTTAAGATTTGAAAAATGGTGTTAACTAATCAATACCACGGTACCAATAGAGATAATTTACTCTCAAAATATATATCGTGATATAATTATTCTCTTGTAGTTATTAGAGTTACTTAATTACATATGAAATGTTCACATTTAACTATTAGCTAGATAGCTAGAATTCATCATGGTTCATATACATGATTTATTTTCCTCTCTTGGTTTACAATGAAAAAAAAGGTTTTAAATAAAATGGATACAGAAAATTTCTGCTATTGTTCATCAACCCCTTTTTTTGATGATGAATTGTCACTTTGGAGATTTTTACCTTGGATATTTTTTTTGTACAGTGAATGTAGAATGCTGGGAAATAATATACTTGATAACTCTGCTTTGCGGATTTATGGGGTTATTTGCGATGAATTTAAACGCCGCTAAAGGTTGTTTTTCTTGTAGTGACATGTATTAATTCAGCTAGCTAGCTAGCTATGCACTCCTTATACAACATTAATCCTAAACTTGTCCCTGAAGATGCAGATGAGAGCAATATCGTTGTCAAACGGCTCCACATGCAGTTACACCAAATTATATAGTGATCTGTAAAATGGTTTTTGTCGTGGAGCGGAAAATAAAATGGGTGATTTTGACCTAATATATATGATATAGAAGATCATTTTAAATGAAAATTAAAAACCAAGGTCTTCATTTTGACCTGTTTGTCCTGTTCTTTGCTAGCTAGCTACTTTGTTCCCATCCACAGCAGTACTGCATGTTGCAACATTCAAATTTCCAGTCTTGCATGGTTAGGTCTAGGGTATATCATGTCATGTTCTTTTGTAATTAAGCTGTTGAATCAAAACCAAATTTAAATGAAAAAAAAAGGTTTTAAATAAAATGGATACAGAAAATTTCTGCTATTGTTCATCAGCCCTTTTATTTGATGATGAATTGTCACTTTGGAGATTTTTACCTTGGGTATTTCTTTTGTGCAGCGAATGTAGAACGCTGGGAAATAATATACTTGATAACCCTATTCATTGAAGGTGGATCTTTGCCGCTCAATCACCAGGTCATTGCAAATCAACTATCAATGTGCGAAGTTGCGGATGAACTCCACCCATCATTTGTTTTCATATTTGTTTTAACTGGTACATTTGTATTGCGGATGTTTGATCTATACTTTAAAGCTTGTAAAAGACATTAGCTGCTCCCATGCATGTAGTACTTAATTGCCTTCCATTAATGCACCATATGCCAGTGTATAGGGCTAATGTACTGATGTATTGGCATGGATGGAAACTTGAATTTGTGTATATATATATATATGCTTTTATGGTTAATTACAAGTATTGGAAAGTACTATTTGGTAATATTTGGAATGATTTGAAGCAGGAAATTAGGTACCCCCGGAAAAATGGTGCATTTTGTATACTGGATTAGTACGGGGTTTGAAAATACCAATTGCGGCGATTTCCAGTTTGTTGAGAGTAAGCATTACCATACAAGAATTTTTTTTGCAGCAATCGAATTTGGATGTGAAATACAAATATGCCAAAAATTTGTTTTTGCGGTGATATTTTTCGCCGCAACTACTGGATTTTGCGTCAAATTATGTTTCGCCGCAAATAAAAGAAATGCCATTGACCCCATTCTAGACAGACGTGAAAATGCTGGCAAACTCTATTGTGGCGAAATAAGTCGCCGCAAATTTAAATTTGCGGCGATTTTTTAGAACGCTGGAAATAATAAGCAGCTATTTACGGCGATTTTGGTGTATTAGCGACGAAATCAAACGCTGCAAACACTCTTTCGCAGCGATATTAAGCTGAAATCCCAAAGATATTTGCGACATATTTTTAGAATAATTGCAACGAAAAAAATCGCTGCAAAGAAAAAATATTTGCAATGGTAATTTGGTTTCACTGGCTAAAATTTTAAATGAGTCAACAATTGTGATGAAACTCTAGCCCAACATAAATCGCTGCAAATGATTATATGCAGCGATTTAGGGGGTTATTTGTGGCGAATTTAAACATTGCAAAATGTCGTTTTTCTTGTAGTGGCATTAGTACTTTAATTTCCCGGCCCCAACTTATAATCAATTTCCAAACTGTGTCGATCAACGTGTTATTTTCATGAGTTTTGCTATATATACATAAGTTGGTGTGTTAATACATTACTTAGAGCATTGGCATTGGGTTCTTTAAATCACTTTTCATCTTTAAATTTAGATAACTTTATCAATAATTGACCCACATTGAATTAGCCAAACACTTTTCATCTTAAATATTAGCTACAGTAATTTTATCTTTTTCTTCAAAGATGAAAAGTACTATTTCATCTCCAAATTAATTGTTTATTATATCTCGGCGCTCTCTCCCGCGTCTCCCTTTCTCTTTCTTCTTCCTCTTCCTTTCCCGCGTTTCGACTTCCCATCTTCCTTCTCTTCGTCCCTCTCTCGCGTCTCGACTATCAAAGCATAATCGATGGTTTCTTCGTGGTTCCAATAATAAAGAATAATCGATGACTATCAAAGCTTCTGATTTCTGGTAGATTTTTTATATATAAAAATAAAAAAATAAAAAATAATAATATTTTATTATTATAGAGAATAATATGACTAATCCAATGTAGATTTTAAATTTTGAATAGTTAACTAAAAGTGAAAAAGTTACATATTCTTCAAAATTTGAAGAATAAAATAGCCAATCCAATACCAATGCTCTTATAGTGAAACCCATTAACATTTAAAAAAAAAAGCTAAAACACCAAAATTTTTTGCAAATCTAGTTCAACAATGTGCTAGGTATGTACTAACAAATAAGACTTATAAATAGTTTTTTTGTTTGTTTTAGATGGGGTTAACGATTGAGGAGATCATATAATTAACAAAAGTTTTATGTACAATCACTTTTGTGTACTCTTTGCGCACTCTGATGATGTGATTGATTGTATTATTTTTTTAAAATAAAAAAAAAATAATTCAGCCAATTATATCACTAGAATGCTCAAAGAGTATACATAAAAAATGACTGTACATAACAGAATTCATTAATTAAGGAATGGTAGCAAAATGATAACTACTAGGAGTTTGAGGACAAGTATAGCCGTAGAAAGAAAAATATTACAATAGAGGAGCCAAATTAGTTACAAGTTCTAGCTATATATTTCCATACAGTTTTCTCGGTTTAAATTTGTAAGTTACGATGCTGATTAATAATTTGTCACGCTTCTTAATTTTCAACGTTATATTTTTCTTCGAGTCATAGAATATATATATATATATATGTTATAAAGTCATGCATGTATGTACGCATTGACGTAAGAAGATTCCAAAAGTGTAGTCAATTCTGTGCAATTAATAAGTAACCTAATCTTGGAAAAGATCAAAATAACATATATAAAGAAGTACTATTATGATAAAAGTACTGTAGTCAATTATGAATGCGCTCTGTATATATAAAGAAGTACTATTATCAAAATAACATATCTTGAAAAAGCAGTGCACATAAGAGCACACAAAATTAGGCAATTATATATAGAGTGCTCTTATGTGCAGGTTCCGTGTACGTGGGGTCGATCTAATTAAAACAGATTATGACCAAGAGTATTGGGTGGTGGCCCTGACTATATATATGGTAGTCTTCTGGGGCGTGTACATGGGTGATGCTGGCTGGCATGTCTAGTCAATGCTGGCTGGCTGGCTGGCTGGCTGGCATGGCCGATTGTCATGGTTTTATCATCATGTCGTCTTCATTTACTTTTCCTCTTTACTCTTTTTTCTGACCTAAAAGTCCTTTGAATAATATCGTCAGTCTCTGCTATTTGTAGAAATATTGGTACAATAATAAAAACATGAGACTATATATATCTCCACCTCTTTTGTGTTTTTTCAAGAGATGAGGAGTGTGAGGAGCAGCTAGCAAGATGGTTCACAAGGCCTTATCTCTCATCCTTTTCATCGCTCTCATAATTTCGGTTGAATTGGCTCCAATATTGGAAGCCAGAACAAACAATATCCCAGCCAGTTAAGTGCGCCATTACTTTTAGTTTCCATGGAATTAGTTTTATAGTTAGAATCTTCCTACTTCTAAGTTTTTTTTCCCTTATTAGATCTATAGTCTACTTTCTTAATCACTGCAGGCGTATGGGGAAGACACAGTGGCAAGGAATTCAAAGGAAATAAGATACGAGGTTCTCATCATCGTTCACCAGGCGGACCTCAAGGCTGCGTCGACTGTGGAGGAGGCCGATGAAGAGGCCAAAATCTGCGCTAGCTTACATATATTGTTTTTGTCACAATCTATAGGGTTCGTTTCTGTTTTTATTTCATGAAAATTAGGAGCCTGAGAATATATGGACTATGTTGCCATCAATAAGTAAGCCTATGTATTAAGCAAGAATTCATCGACCAAATCCATCGATAATATTAGGCTTACACGTTAATAATTCAAAGTAACATATGTTATACTCTGTTCAACTATCACTACAATAAATATGGTCATTTGCAGTACTCAGAATCAATATCGCCGCAAATAAGTATTTCTGTTCATTTTTTGCAACGCTGAAATGTCACGTCTCAAAAAGCATATCGCAGCGATATTTATATTTCATCGAAAATATCCACTTCAATTGAGCTGATAAATATTGTCACTTTTGTGGATCTGATCCGCTGCCAAAAATACAGATGGTAGGGAAAAAAAGCCATTTCCCACTAATGTACTTTGCATTCCCCAACAAATATTTTTGTCCTATACAATCATTTAAGGCTTTGTTTGGCAAGTGGGTACTCTTACTTACTATTTTTTATTTTATTATTATTTTTCACTTATTTTTCTACTTTTTACCTACTTTTTACTATTATTCAATATTTTATTATTACTTTTTCATTACTTTTTCACTACTATTCACAAACATTCTCAACACTTCTCATTATCCAAACGTACCCTAAAGTGTCAAGAAAAATCAACAACATTTTAGTGGTAGCAAATATATTTTGTTACTAGAAAAAGTAATTTGTTCTTGTACCAACCGAGAAAATATTTATAGCGAGATTTTGTTGACACAAATGGTTAGTCATATTTTCCGTCCATGTCGTTAATTTTTGGACAACCCAATTAATATCGTCGCAAATATGTAATATCAGTTTTGTTCACTTATTGTATTGCAATTTATTGATGTTATCTGGACATATAATTAACTCCTTAATTAATCTTTATCCCGTTGGCTATAAAGATTTTGCAGCCAATCAATACTAATTAGACCATATTTTATCAATATTGAACTTCATTGCTCCTCGAACTCATTGGTCTTTATTGTCTCAAGAATACAATGACAGAACTCTCTTTGAAAGTCTTCATTCCTCCTCCAAGCCCCATGCAATTGCTTTTCTTTTCTATTCATTTTTTTCTGCTCTGGGATTCTAGTTGCCTCACGATAGTTCCAAAGACGAGCTGGACTTTTACAGATCGTTCATGGCCAAAATTTGGAATTGCGTCTTGAAAAAAAACATCTAGAGAAGTGGCTCAGACCTCAGAGAGAGTAAAAGATTGATCCCTGCTTGAGAAACCTTCTTATCATGCTAATGGAAAAGCCATAATCTCCAACAGTTCTATATGTCAAATCCTCATTTGGGCATGTGATCAGAAAAATCTAACTCATAGTGGAATATAGGGACACATTAGTACCCCCAATGGGTCAGAGTTTCTCTGTGCCAGTGTTTCCCTCATGGAAGTTCACCTTAAAATATAGATCTGTCGTCTAAAAACTCGTACTGATATTGAAGTTCACCCAAAACCCTAAGGGGTTTATGGGTTAGTGCCAAAGCATGGGGAACAGTAGTTAAATGGTAGAAAGAGGAGGTGGATGATACTAGCTGATCATCCATTGGATTTCAGTTTACTTAAGATTTTTTTCCCTTTTGAGTGTCTTTTCATTTCTTCCCTCAAGCTTCTAAGCCGGTATAAAAAAGTCTTGCTTTTTACTTTATATTTTCAAAAATTATTTTTTTCTATCACTGATATCACAAGGTGTTGAATCCCCAAAATACAAAATGCATGAAGGGTAGAAGATAAAAATTATCAATGGCGATTAAGAAGTAATTTGCTTAATGAATGTTGATCAGATTTCATTGTTTATTTGGAAGAGAACCCAAATAAAAAAAAAAATGAAGCATTTTTACTAGAGCCAGAAGGAGATTTCTAGGGCTATGAAATTGATCCCAGTCTGTTTCCTTTGCAAACTCCGCCATTCTCTTCCTCAACCCTTCAAGAGTAACACCTTCTGATCTCTCTGCAACACCTGTCATTGAATTGTCTGATCTTCCGCTTTGCTTTCTCTTACTCACAAAATGTTCGTTGGATAATGTAAATACCCACAAATTAAATGCTTTGCTTCTCTTCTCTTCTCTTCGCAAGAACCGAAGGCTATAAATTGTAAATACACAAGCGGCGAGACCCAGTCCATGCCTTTTCTCGGAGACGCAAAAGAAAGAAAGCTCATTCATCGGGGCTTTTATTTACCGGACGCTGCCCGTCCATTGGATTTGACGACGGGCGTGTCGGTGGCGGCCTTGCCATTTAGAGGAACCACCGGTTATTTAGTCTAATATACCAATACCTTTTTTGCTCTCTCAGGGGAATTATTTTTTTAAATATTACAAGAAAATCTTACGTTATCTCCCTCCATTCAACGTATCATTTATTTTTATTTAAATACATATATATTTAAAAAATAAGATAAAATAATAAAAATAGAAATCAAATGTGTATAATATAAAGCTTCAAGTAGATTTTTTCTTTATTTCTTTTTTTAGATTTGTGTTGGCTTAGTTTAACCAAGGCTCTCCCAAGTAAAAAATCTGGGATGAAAATATTGTTTTTCAAAAAATTCTACTAATAATCTTTACACCACATATTTTACATGATTTTTTAATTTTTTAATATGTAGTGTATGAATAATAAATAGAAGAATTCTTTTAGTTTAGTAAGAGTAAAAAAATAAAATAAAAGAAACAAAATAAAATGTGATGTGTAGTGTGTAGATGATGGATAAAAAGAAAATGATATTTGCAGTCGTGAAGTATGCAAACGTCGCCCAATCTTTTTTAAAAAATAAATAAATAAAAGATTTACACGAAAAAAAAAATTTTAATAAATTTTTTTGTCAAAATAAGTGCACACGCTTGCACATTCTACGGTAGCATGACTCTTGGATAAAATGACTTTTTTTTCAACCAATAGGAGTGATATATTCAACAATGGTGGCCCTACATGACAATGAGAACATCATAACGGTAGTCCGACACCATCCATTAATAATATTCTAATAGGAAGAGCTAGACGATCGAAAGTTTACAAGTTGCATGCATTTGAGTCATAATTTAGACTTATTTTATTTAAAAATTTAAGAAAATTTTAGAGGGCTGTTACGAACGTGTTTCACTGCTGCCACCTCACGATCACCTGCAACCAAAGATTAGATGGCTTTGGGGTTTGATGGGAAGCCTCTGATGCCAAAGTCAGTGATTGCAAGAATAATCTTTAATCTCCAAGAATCAAATCCTTTTTACGTATCTGAGCTTTCCTCTTATCTAGAGCTTCTAAACCAATTTGTTGCTTAAATGATAATAGATATATATATTATTCAAATTCAAACTTGGGGATGACTTTAATGGATCGTTATTGTAACTGCTCTTATCCTGTATCGCTGCTGGGTGGTTATCCAATCGGTTTTGGGGAGTGGGCTGGGTCCGCTCGGATTTAATGGGCCTCTTTGGTATTGGGAATCAAATCAGGCCTAGGTGAAGTCCTAGACCCATACTATATTGACTGAGAGCAATGTCCTCTCCAGTTACCCCGTGAAGTTTCATTACACTCGGGTGTGATGAGACTTGAACCCAAGCGCCGTTTCAATTTTCGAGGCGTGTCAGGGCACTGTTTCATCTCTATTTCTAGGGCATGTCAACCATCATTCATTACCCTCCTATTTAATGCTACTTGGACATTCATTTTCCCTCTCCTTTCAAACTTCTATCTCTTTCGCATTTCTTGCTCTCTTTCCGAGTTCTTGCTCTTTTTCTAAGTTCTTGCTTTCTTTCCTTCCTCCAGGGCTTCTTCTTCTTCCAAAGGTAAGGGTGTGGTTTCTGCTTCTGACCCTTCACCACCCCGCGACTCCTTTCCCTGAGTTGTCGTTGCTCCTCCGACATCCATATTTGCGAGCTCTCGCTGGTGTTCAACCATCACTTCTTGCGAACTAGAGAATGCTCAAAACAACTTCAACATTTTGACTCTGTCGATTTGAGGGCTCTTACTCCAAACCAGAAAGCTATCGACAACAAAGGTATGGCAGTTTGTATTGCCCTTTACTTTGCTATGTTTACCATGGGGCTTCGATTGCCCTTTATGCGATCAGCTTGTGACGTGTTAGACGTCCTACAGCTCGACCAGGCTCAATTGGTGCTTAACGCTAGGAGAATTTTGATGACTTGCTGTGTTTTGTGGCAAAGGGTACTGGAACCCGTGGGCTATCAATACCCAGACTTAACAACCTGTGAGTTTTTTTCCCTTCACGGGTTTAGGCATTTGGATGGGAATCTTTGTAGTTTCAAGGCCAAGATGGCATTGGTTGATTTGGAGCGTAAGTATTCGCATGTAAAAGATTGGACCAATAAATTTTTCCTGCTTACTAGCTCGGGTTGGGAATTTCTCGCCGATGAGACTCTCAATCGGGAGTTTCCTATTAGGGCGTGCTGGTCTCCTATTCCTGATGGGGATGACTTTGAGGTTATTCTTTCCCCACGTGAGGAGGCCCATGTGAGGTTGGTTGATTCTTGGGCTCAGGCTCATCCCAACTTATATTTTTTGGATATGCTTCTGACCCTCGGAAACATTGAGAAGTTCCTAATGGTTCCTAGTCGGGCCCATATATTAGGACGTGAGTTTTTGGGTGCCCCCCTTCCGGCGGGTGAGTTGAGAAAAAAGAAACGCCCTGGTGCAGATGGATCACAAAAAAGACAACTCAAAAGGGCTTGTATCTTGCCTCGTTCAGATGAGTCCATCTCGTCGAAGCGTGACTCTTTGCTCCCCCTTGCGCTGAGTGGAGGCAGTAAGTTGGCTCCTCTTTGGGAGAAACCAAGATAATTAGCACCCCAGGCAAGTGGAAGTGATATTAAATTGGCTCCCCCTCGGTCTAAACCGAGTGGAAAGACCTCCCAGGCGAGTGGGAGAACGAATGTGGCACCTCAGGAGAAACTGAGCAACCTATCTACTTTTGTAGCACCATCAACTCTTTCCTTGGATGACGTGATGTCTCTAACCGAAGAGGATCTTGAGGCCATTATTATGGCAAAGGCTGCCGCTGCGACTGTTGTTCAGCCCTTAAACACATCGAGAGACGTTTCTACAAAGAAGGCGATGATAACCCTTTGGAGGAGGATGACATGATCCTTTTGAATCCTGACTTGTTGGTGCCTCCATCTACTCAAACGGACTTCCAATCCTTCGAGGCTCTCTGTCTGCATTGCCTTTGTCCCCGCCTTCCACTGTTCGATCCCTTGATGTTCCGTGGAACCTTCTTGGGTGGAAAATGTTGAGGGAGAACATGTCAAGGAGGAATATGTTGAGGAAGCAGCACCAGGTTCTGGCTTTCCAGTTGCTTCAACGATATCTAGTGGAGCTACTCCTGACTTACCTTTTGTTTTCCCAACCCTTTCTCTCGCTAGTGGGAGCAAGGTTTCGATCCCTTCTCCCCACTTTAGTGTTTCTCCTAGGGGAGAGGGCAAGCTGCCCTTGATTGTTCGTGAGGAAGATTTCCGAGTTACTCAGGGACCATCTCAGCAGGATGAGGCTGAATTATGTTCGGGCCCATACATTGAGGCACCTACTAGTCTCCTGCTTGGTCAGGCTGACAGAGCTTCTCCTAGGGGGCTTTTTGCTAATACTCATGTTCAGGCCTCTAACCTGAGGAGACCTTCTAGCCTTCATTAGATGGGTTCCTCGCCTTCCTCACATGCTCGTCGTGAAAAGGCTTTCAAAGCCGTCGTTCAACATCTTCAGAGTATTTTTGCACCAATAATCTTCTCGTATCCACTTCCCCTTTTATGTGTGTTTTTGTTGTTATTTCTTAAAAAGATATTAACATTCAACACAATTTTTTTTTAGGTGGTCGATCGCCTTACTACTGACTTGGTGGAAGAAAGATTACGTTTGGAGGAGGAAAAGGATCGAATGGCCAATGAGTTGGCCATACTGGAAGTTCGTTCCCACACGGCTACACCCCTCATAAGACTTGTCTATTTTGAAAGTTTTGTACCCAGTGAAGGATTTGTTTAACTTTTATAAAGCTTTGTATGCGATGAGACTTCCTTATATTATTAGTGAGACTTTGCGAAAATTTTTATTGATGCCTTCTTTACTTTTGAACTTTGTTTATCGGATAATAAGCACTCTTTGTTGTTTCTTGGTAATCTGCGCATAGATATAGACATGATGTTGTTCATACTTTAAGTACCACGCGAAATTGTTCATACCTTAAATGTTAGGCTAGCAGGTGAGTTCCTCGACCACGTCACCTTTTCGACGAGAAGGTATTAACTGGAGATCCCTCGACTGTTTTTTCTTTGAATTACTATGCTAGTGGGAGATCCCTCGACCACGTCACCTTTTGGCGAGAATGTGTTAATGGGAGATCTCTCGACCGTTTTACCTTTAATTATTAAGCTAGTGGGAGATCCCTCGACCATGTCACCTTTTATTGAGAAGGTGTTAATGAGAGATCTCTTGACCATTTTACCTTTAATTATTAGGCTTGTGGGAGATCCCTTGATCACGTCACCTTTTTGGTGAGAAGGTGTTAACGGGAGATCTCTCAACTGTTTTACCTTAAATTATTAGCCTAGCAGGAGATCCCTTGACTACTTCACCTTTTGTCTTAGGTCTTGGCCGCATTTTTTAGTTTGTCAAAAAACCAAAGAAAAGGTGGAAAAAATGTGTAGGTATTTATTGAAAAATGATATCAATAAGTAAACCAAGAAATAAAAAAGCTACATATCTTTCCTTTAGACATAGTACTTTCGTAGATGCTCTGCATTCCATGGGTGGGGTAGCTCGCGCCCTGTGGCCTCTTTGAGGTGGTAAGCTCTCGGTCTGTGGCTTGCTACTACAACATAAGGGCCTTCCTATCGAGGGCCTAACTTCCCTTCTTCTCTCGTGGTGACACCGGTTTCCTTCTACACTAAGTAGCCCGCTTTGAAAGATCTGGGTCTCACTCGCTTGTTGAAGTATTGTTCTGTCTTCCTTTTAGAAGCTGCAACTCTGACTTCTGCATCCACCCTTATCTCTTCCAATAGATCTAGGTTTTCTTCTAACCCTGCTACGTTTGCTTTTGGATCAAAGTTTTTCCTCCTGTAACTTGGTAACCCGACTTCCACTGGTGCCATTGCCTCACTTCCATATGCTAGGGCGAAAGGTGTTTGGCCCGT